>NC_064848.1:136224143-136524143 GCF_024139225.1 Suncus etruscus | reverse complement strand
ATCAGGTTCCTATATTTAAAGATTCTGGATTCTATGAATTTCTTTCATCGAAGTAAGCCTAATATGGAGCATCCTCTAGTTCAGCACACCATTAGATGTGGAACCATCTGCCTGCAAGCAGGCTGTTGCTGAGTCATCTGGGTGTTGAGAGCACTCTTTGGAGTAAGTCAATGCCAGAGCAGTTGTAGGTCTTTCCTGGTAGAGGTTTGGATCCTGGTAATGCTATAGACAATTGTGGTTGTTTCCATAGATGGTATCCATTGTTCAGGTGTGTATGGGCGATGCCCATTCTTCTGAGGCCTAAGCCAAATCATTCTGCCAATGTTCAGGGTATAAGGCCTAACTGCATTACCAAATTTGTGTTCCCATCTCTAGTAGATAAGAACTTGTTTGCATATAAATTATTTTCCCATTTTAATGTGCCTATGCAAAATAGAAACAATGCCACAAGATATTGTTGGTGCATCTGGGGGCTGACGAATAAAGTCCAACATCCCTGTAACTTGGTTCAAACATGCATTCTATACAGAGATGCTCTCTTACCAGTATTGCTTATAAAACAGATCTCATCGGTGGGGAAAGCAAACAATCAAATAACAAAACCAGTGGACAAAATTGTCACTATATGAGGATATTCAAAAAGAGTTATAGATGTTAAGGGAATACATCTGTTATATACAAAGGAGATACACGTGTCCCTTTTATGTTTTAGAAATAGTCAAGAGGGAAGGTGTTGTTTTTGAGACACCACTTTTGTCTGTGATTTTTGCCAAGGGAAGAGCTCTTGGAGCCATATCATCTCCGTGTTGCCTGCTGAAGCTTCCGACTCCCCAGAGGCGTTTGCTTCCTAATTACTGGAAGCTGGAAGTTCACTAGGCCCCTCCCTGCCCCCTGCAGGAACGGGGAAGCCAGGGGTCTCCTTTAAACTGCTCATTGCCGGAATCTACTTGCTGGGACCCTAAGCAGGTGGCCAGGGGTAACCCTGGGGACCGGGAGGAAGGAGAGAGAAAGCTGTGGGGGGCAGCTGAGGCTGCATCTTCCCCTTAGCTTGGCCCAAAAGACTACCGCATGAAGCCATATTGTCTCCGTGTTGCCTGCTGAAGCTTCTGACTCCCCCAGAGGCGTTTACTTCCTAATTGTTGGAAGCCAGAAGTTCACCAGTCCCCTCCCCTCCCTGCCCCCTGCAGGAACAGGGAACTCAGGGGGTATCCTTTAAACTGCTCCTCACTGGAACCCACATGCTGGGACACTGAACAGGCAGCCAGGGTAACCTTGGGGACTAGGAGGAAGGAGAGAGAAGGCTGTGTGTGTGTGGGGGGGGGCAGCTGGGGCTGCATCTTCCCCTTAGCTTGGCCAAAACGCCTACCACATGGAGCCATATCATCTTGTGTTGCCTGCTGAAGCTTCCAACGCCCCCAGAGGCGTTTGTTTCCTAATTGCTGGAAGTCAGAAGTTCACCAGTCTCCTCCTCGCCCGGGGGAAGCCACAGTTTCCTTTAAACTGCTCCTTGCCTGAAACCACTTGCTGGTGCCCTGGCAACCAGGAGGAAGGAGAGAGAAGGCTGTGGGGGAGCAGTCGAGACTGCATCTTCCCCTAAGCTTGGCCAAAAAGCCTACCACATGGAGCCATGTCGTCTCTGTGTTGCCTGCTGAAGCTTCCGACTCTGAGAGAGGCATTGGCTTCCTAATTGCTGGAACCCTGAGCAGGTGGCCAGGGGTAACCCTGGGTATCAGGAGTAAGTGGAGAGAAGGCTGTGGGGGGCAGCTTGAGGCTGCATCTTCCCCTAAGCTTGGCAAAACGCCTACTGCGTGGAGCCATGTCATTCCCGTGTTGCCTGCTGAAGCTTCAAACTCCCCCAAAACATTACTGTGAAAGTTATGCAATCCACCTTGGCCAAAACAAAAATCATTAGTAAAAAAAATGGTTAAATATGGGGTAATAGTAGGTGGGAGTGAGGGAATAAAGGAATAAAATGAGCTTCTGGGCAGCATTCTGAATATGACAAACAGATTAAACACAATGATATCCAAATATTTGTCTATATGTTTTACCCCTGCGCAGTTTCACAATGGGCAGGGTTATTAAGGAAAATTGCCTGGAACTTCCTGAAGCCAGAACCTCTTCTGCTGCTGTTACCCATGCTAGCAGATACTCCCGCCTCCCAGGAAGGAAAGAGATCCTTCAAGAGCTGGAAGGCCAGAAGTTCAAAGCCCCCACCGAAACCCTCCCTCCCAAGCCGGTGGAAAATAGGGAAAGCCTAGAGTAACCTTTAAGCTCCTCCAAAGGACCCCACCTCACTGGCTTGCTCAGGCATGTGGCCCAGGGAAGCCCTGAATTCTGGAGAACGGAGGTAGCAGGGTGCTGGGGTGACCCAAGGCCCGCACCCTTCCTAGGCCTGGTTAAAAAGGCCTTTGGTATGGCGGACACCTGCCAAACCCCATGCTGGCAGAAACTCCCCTCAAAGTCGTCTTTAATACAACATTCAATTTAAAATTTTAATCTTCTGGGAGCCGGAATGGTGGTGCAAATGGTAAGGCATCTGCCTTGCCCACGCTAGCCTAGGACAGACCGCGGTTCCATCCCCCTTCGTCCCATATGGTCCCCCAAGCCAGGAGCGATTTCTGAGCGTATAGCCAGGAGTAACCCCTGAGCGTTACCGGGTGTGGCCCAAAAACCAAAAAAAAAAAATTTTTTTTTGAATTTTCTGTCAAGAACCTAGCCAAAGTTTAGAATGTTTGAAGTGACAGAAAAATTAGCTGTTATTGAGGCAATCTATTCCATTTTGATTTTTGTTTTGGGGCCATAACCAGTGATGCTCAAAGATTACTTCTTGTTCAGGGCTTAGTGATTATTCCTGGTGTTGTTTAGGGGATCAAACCTGCATTGGACACATGTAAGGCAAACACGGTATTTGTGATACTATTATTCTGGCCCTGCATTCCATTCCATTTTATGGAGTTTGGTTAAAATGTCAAAAATATTTAGTTGCATTAAAATTATCATTCCTGTTCTTCTTAGCAAGTTTGTATATGTGGGACACATACTTCTTCTCCACCACCACTGCCCGCCCCCTATGGTTTTGAAGCATCTTTGACTGTGTGAAATTTCCCTCTGAACACTCCATGAAGCATGTAATTTCAAATACTGCTTTTCTTGGCCAGTTTCCCAGTGAATGTGCACATTTGCTCATATACTTTTAAAATGTAGTATGTAGATATAACTCAGTATTTCAGGTGTGATTTATGTGTAGCAACATTTTTCCTGCCAAATAACAGACTTGTACATAGCCACAAGTGTCCCAGACATCTTTTCCTGGGAATGTAGTGACAATACTATAAATCTGCAGCAACAGTTTGCTACAAGTATCAGTGCCAGAACATTTCAGATTAAGGAGAGTGTATCTCTTTGATCATACATAGAGAATATGTGTATTCTTAGTAGAATATGCATCATCTTTCATCTTTATACTCACAGAACATAAAAAGGTTAATATAAAGCTGATGAATAATTTTGCTATGTATTAAAACAATAAATGTAAATAAATTGCTGTGCCTGGTGTTTGGTTTAGAGTCGTGATTCATTAATATTAGTTCTAGCTTTTGTTTTTCTGTTTGCATCTTCATTCATCTGACTGGCTTTATGTTTAAAATGAGCTAAGACTAAAAAACACAAGAATTCCACAAACTAAGAAGACACACACACACACACACACATACACACACACAGACTTCCATTAGAGACTCTCATCATATAGTTCTCAATTTTACTAGTGATTAAAAGAGTAATATCTTTGAGAAGTTTTTCACCATGATTACAAGCTGTTTATTATTGGGTTTCAGTCTTATAATGAACACCACCCTCCACCTGTGAACATTTCTCTCCAACAATGACTCCAGTTTCCCTCCAACCCCTCCCCACTGCCTGCCTCTGGGACAGGCATTTAAATGCTCTCTCTCTCTCTCTCTCTCTCTCTCTCTCATCTTTTTTCCACTTTAGGCACCATGGGTTGCACTATTGTTAATGAAGGGGTACCATTAAAATGTATATGATAAGTGTATATCACTTTATTTTCATTCAACACCCAGTTATTGTCCAGACTGATTAGTTCCAGCTACCACTCTCATAGTGGTCCCTTCCATATCCTAACTATACTCCAGTATTTGTGGCAAGCTTCTTACCATCAATTGGTCCTCCTAGCCCTCATCTCTATTGTCTGATTATTATTATTACCATATTATCTTTTATTTTTCTTTATCTCATTGAGATTATTCTATCCCTCTCCTTCTGACTCATTTCTCTCAGCATAATAACCTCCATATCCATCCATGTATAAGCAAATTTCATCACTTCATTAGTATTCCACTGTGTAGATATACCACAGTTTCTTTAACCACTCATCTATTTTTCCTGGGTGCCTGGGTTGTTTCCAGATTCTGGATATTGTAAATAATGCTGTGATGAACATAGTATAGGTTTTTTTCTGTATTGTGTTTTTGTATTCCTAGGGATATCCTATATCCCTAGGAATAGTATTGTTGGATCAAATGGGAGCTCAATTTCTAGTTTTTTGAGAAATATCCATATTGTTTTCCGAAAAGTCTGGCCTAGTCAGCAGTAAGAGTCTCTTTATTCCCATATCCACACAGCACTCTAGTTGTTCTTGTTTTTTTTTTGTTGTTGTTGTTGTTTTGTTTTTTTTATGGTGTGCCATCTTTGTGGTGTGAGATGGTGAGATTGTTATTTTGTGCATCTCCCTGATGAGTAGTGTATGTAGATCATCTTTTTCATGTGCTTTTTGCCATCGTATTTCTCCTTAGAGAAAATGTCTGTTCATTTCTCCTGGGAAGAATTTTTTTCTTTGGTTTTTGGGTCACACCCAGCAGCGCTCGGGGCTACCCTGGCTCTATGCTCAGAAATCGCTCCTGGAATGCTCAGGGGACCATATGGGATGCTGGGATTCGGACCTCCATCCTTCTGTGTCTAAGGCAGGGGTGGTGAACAAGTTCGACACAAAGAGCCAAAATTTTAAACTGTGAGAGTCAGAGAGCCACACCATGCAGTGACCTGCCAAAACAAACACTCACACAAAAACATATAATTTTAATAATATATTAAACACATATTGCATTTTGAGGGTAAAAATCCTGCAGTGATGGTGAGGGTGTGCTGCGTCCTCCACACTAAGAACTAACGCTAGATGTGATCCAACATGTGACAAACGGGTCCTCCCTGCTCGCTGGCCCATGCAGTTGTTTCCAAGGGATGGAAGAAGGGATGATGTAGCCTGGGGGGCAGGACTATGTGCTGAGATCTCTCCTCAGAGGTTCCTCCTCAGAATCAGCAGAACAAAATCCAAACTTGGCAAAGAACCACAGTATACAAAATAATGATAAGAGGCAAAGAGCCTCATTCATTTAGGCTGGGAGCCACATGTGGCTCAAGATCCGTGTGTTCGCCACCCCTGGTCTAAGGCAAATGCCTTACCGCTGTGCTATCTCTCCAGCCCCAGAAGAATTTTTTTAATACATATATCAATTGTTCTTTTTAAGAAAACAAATTGAGAAATATAAAGGATGTTTGTTCCATAAATGAAACTGCTATTCCTGACAGAGCTGGCACATTGCTCTTATAGCATGAGATGGTTAGAAACACATTGGACCAACTTATATTTTAGAAAAGAGTGACATTTGTGAGGCACACACTGATAAGGTACTAAGAAGAAAGTGCTATTACATGACATTGAAAATCTTTATGTAACACCAGAATCTACATGTCACAAGACTGATTTAGTGATCTGTCTTGTGGCCACAGTTTAAATTTGTTGTTTTGACATACCCTGAGCTGTGCTTTAGGGCTGAGCTGGCGGGATCATCCTGGTGATTTTGGGTGGGGCTCCCAATCATATGGAGCTGAAGAAGATAGATAGAACACAGAGATCAGCTGAGTGCAAGGCACAGTGCCATTACTCTTTTTTATCTCTGGGACCTTGCTAAGAATCTGACTCAGTTTTGTGGTGTTTTCTTCTGAAGACTTCACTCTATGAAGCAAAACGAGGGATTTCATAGATTCAACCCTCCCTACAATTTCTCTTACTCATCTGTTTTCCTCTAGTCCATATATGAAAATGATATAAATTGTCATTTAAACACTGCTGTTTGGTCCAGTATCTGATGTGACTGAAAGCAAAAACTCCATGAAACTTTCTGACTTTATATGTCCTTCATCTGGTATAATTCTAGAGACTTCTCAGAGGACAAAGTTGTAATTTTCATTAAAAAAATTGTGATGGGGCTAGAGCTCGGTGGCAGGCGCAGTGGGTCCTAGGGCATTTGCCTGGCACCTGGGTTGAACCTAGGAATGAACTGTGGTTCGATCCCTTGGTGTCCTATATGAATTCCCAAGCCAGGAGCATTTCTGAGCACACAGTCAGAAGTAACCTCTGATGTCACTGGGTGTGGCCAAAAAAATTGTTGGAGAAGTTGAGGAAAGTTGTACTTAGGTAACTTGCTTATGTTTCTGAACTGTTTCTTTTCTACCTCTCAGTTTCTGAATGAATAACAACCTTTGTGGTTAAAACCTGGAAAAGGAAAGAAAAGGTTTGATAAGAACATAAGTCCTGGGGGCTAAGCCCGGGCGGTGGGGTGGCGCTGGAGGTAAGCTGCCTGCCTTGCCTGCGCTAGCCTAGGACGGACGCGGTTCGATCCCCGGCGTCCCACTATGGTCCCCCCATAAAGCCAGGAGCAACTTCTGAGCGCAATAGCCAGGAGTAACCCCTGAGCGTCACAGGGTGTGGCCCAAAAACCAAAAAAAAAAAAAAAAAAAAAAAGAACATAAGTCCAATTTTGATCCTGCTAGTTTTTAGATGCTGGAAGGTGGGAGCAGAGTCATATAATCAATCTAAAATGTAGAAATAGAGCTTAGGGATTCCAGGGTCCCAGATTTGAGCTGGAGATGAGTTTTAGGAAAAAACTCAATAATAATGTAACTTAAGCACAAACTCATGGACTCAAAATCTAGGTAAATATTAGTTTAGATGCCCAGGACTTGTCTTTCTTAGTTGTTACAGTTGGTATAGTAGGTAACTAGGACCTTTGTAAGATTCAGAAAAAGTAGAAGGCAGTTTAGTAAGAGACACATTATCATTAGAAGTCTATAATACAAGCTAAAAAACAAAATTTACTATACCAAAAGCATTCTGCCTCTCTCCCACATAATTCATTAAAACTACTCTAAAATGCACTTAACGGGAATAACAGCTCTTAGTATAGCTTGAGACCCACAAGGGCTGCCATGGCTGCCTTAGTATAGGTCGTCACCTAGTCACTAGGACTTGTGTGCCTCTTAGCACAGGAGGGAAGCTCTAAGTCTGAACTGGGACTCCCCTCCCAAATAGTCAGGACTCTGGTACAATTTACTCTCTGCTTGCTTTAAGCTTTCTTAGGGGGTCGGAGACATAGTCAACCCTCTAAGATAAGGTGCTTTCCTTGCATTCAACCAAACCCTTGGTTTGATCCCTCTCCACTGCATATGGTTCTCTGAGCACTCTCAGGAGTAAGCCCGGAGCACAGTCGGGGCATAGTGCCCCTCCTTCAAGCTCCTACAATAAGCACTTTTAGATTAGGCATTGTCATCTTTATGTTGCCTTACATAATATAGACTTTAATAGTCTATAGTTTGATACTATTATCAAAAGCTTTTAGCATTTACTCCTGGGCCCTCAAGGCCTATGTTTTTTTGCTGTATTCAGTGGAATCAGTTGGGAAATGTTATTAAGTCCAACCGAGAAAAGATAACGGATCACCAAAAGTCTATATGCACAAAGGCATCAAATTGATTCAGCTTACAGTTTAGTCTTTTTTGGGGGGGGTGGGGACCCACACCTGCATGTGTTCATGGATCACTCCTGGCGGTGCTCCTAGGGACTCATATATGCCCGTCAAGGACTAAACTTGGGTTTGTTGCATGCAAGTCAAGAACCCTGAATATTGAGCTATCTCTTTGTCCATTTTGTAGCTCTTAAAATCATCAACAAATTCATTAAATTCAATTAATTTAATCATTAAATGCTTTATGTAGTATTATTCTTGAATTATTGATAAAAAACCACATATAGAGCCCATCACATTAATCTACTATTATTTTGACATATATATGCCCTTGTAAAATGACTTTGTGTTCCCTTTCATCAACAAAAATATATTTACCTAATTGCTGCATCTGAACTGTCCTTTTAACTCACTTTAATAGAATGTGGTAGAAGGGAATGTCATGTAACAGAGGTTTCAGATGTCAAGAAGTCTCCTACCTCCAGTACCTTCTAGGCATGTCACCACTCTATGCAGTAGTCCAGGCTAACCTTAAGGATGTAAAGTCTACAAAGAGACAGGTTTAGCCAATAGTCACTGCCAATGGTCAAATGGATGCCAGTCAAGTGGGCAGATTACACCAAGATCACCAAGATCCCTCCAGAACCAGGTCAAATCACTGACCTGAACAGAGAGTGTATAATGGTTGTAAGGCATAATTCTAGGACTTTGTCATGTGGTGATCATGTTCTGCCTTAAAGATGGAATTATTTTAAATTGTAAAAGGGTCTTAGGTTTAATCATTAGGGATGTACTTCCAGATTTCATGGATCATAAAGTTATCCTAAACACTGCAATAATGTGTCGCTTAGGTTGTGCAGTGTACTTGAAAGAAAAGAGTTGATTACTATGGGATAGTCCTGTATGCAATGTTTTAAAAGGTGACATAATAGTTCTAGATATACAGCAGGTACTACTAGATGATTCTGTGTACTGTATGACCTATGGCACATCATTTAACCTGTCTGGATTTCAGTTTCCTCATCTATAAAGCATGTTTTCTAGACAATAGTCATTCATCTTCTCCCCAATGTTAAATAAAATCAACTATAAGTTCATTGTAAAGTGTCACTGAAAATATTTTAGCTTAAGCATTTTGCATATAATTAAAATATATAATGTGTGTGGGTTTTTTACTGCATAGCAAGTACTATCACCCAGATGTATTTTTTGTTTGTTTTGTGTGACATTTTATTACATTTGCTTCGTATTGTGATGATTCTTGACATTGTATAGAGAACAATCAACCTACTAATATGACTGGTTAGTATGACTAGAAACACAGTAACTAACCTTCTTTTTTAAAAATAGTTGATCATTGCCCTATCCTTTTCCAGTCCAGGCCCTCTCCTCCACAATCATCTTACTACAACCTATCCTAAGACCTATGCAAATCCATTCAATATTTCTAAGATAACAAACTTAGCAATTTTTGTATATACTATCCTTTTTTCTTTTCTTTTCTTTTTTTAATTTGGAAACAAGAGTTCAGTTTCTCCTCTTTGCGCTTCCAAAAATATCCGCAGAACCTAGCTACTAACTATAATGTTCTTTTACGGGACCTTAAGCAAAACAAGTGGCTTTAAGTTAGAAGTTTTTCCAGAGGATCTTGGAGTTGGGATGGAGTTGGGTGGCGGGAAGCAAAACAGAGGAGACTGTGTGGTAGGGGGTATTGGGGTGCTCATCTTAGGTATTTCCTCACCTCGAATAGGATCGGACGACTTTGGCAACATTGAGTCGAGCAGCCTTTTAGAATTTGAAGAAGTGTGTGTGTGTGTGTGTGTGTGTGTGTGTGTGTGTGTGTGTGTGTTGTGGGCAAACATTGAGTCCGAGCCCAGCCTTTAGAATTAGTGTGTGTGTGTGTGTGTGTGTGTGTGTGTTTGGCAACATTGAGTCGAGCCCAGCCTTTTAGAATATGCGCGGTGTGTGTGTGTTGTGTGGCAACATTGAGTCGAGCCCCAGCCTTTAGAATTTTGTGTGTGTGTGTGTGTGTGTTTGGCAACATTGAGTCGAGCCCAGCCTTTAGTAATTTGTGTGTGTGTGTGTGTGTGTGTGTGTGTGTGTGTGTGTGTGTGTGTACGCGCGCGCGCGCGTAGTCCTCCCCAGCCCCTGAAGATGCAACTTGACCTTCGGGCTTTGGGGTTTTGACTGACAGTCAAACCTACAAAGATTTTACCTACAAAGATCAACCTACAAAGCTTTTTCCCAGCGGGTCCGGCCCACAGACAACGAGGGGAGGGAGGGAGGAGGAAGGGAAGGGAGGGAGGGAGGGAAAAGTGCCACAAATCCAACTCTCACTTTCAGGTTCTCGGTGCCTGCGAGAAGCCTTCCTTCCTTTCACCCCTCGATTGTTTTACTCCCCGAGAACAAGAATAAAAATCATTCATTCTGAAGCAACACTTTGAAAAGTGGTCGGATTAAAGAAAAAAACAAAACAAAGGAGAAAAAGTTGGGACTTCCACTGTGTCGATGTTCTCGCTAATCACCTATGGGGGACCAAGCGCTTCGGAAGGAAGGACAGACACCTGCTACGGGCTGGAAGCAGGGAAACGACCACCCCCTGCAAGCTCGTCTCTCTCTCCTCTTCCAGCTCTCTGGCCCTGGTGCGTCCCCCCCACCCCACCCCCCCGCCAGCAGTAGTAGCAGCAACAGTTTGGTTGCTGGGCAGCGCGTGGGGATGGGGGTGCCCACGCCCTCCCGGGGTAGGGTGCTCCCAGACCCCGGGATCCAAATTCCAGACTGGACCCCGAATCCCTCTCGCCCTTTCCCCGTCCGTCCGTTCCGAGTCCCGCGGGCGCGCGCGCGACCGTCGGCCGCCGTCGCATCCCCACCGGCTCCCGGGGGCGAGAGAAAGAGGAGGGGGGGCAGGGGGCAGCATCCGGGCGCATGCGCGCGGACGCCTCCCGGGCGAGCCGGCCCACACTCCCCCCACCCCCCCCCCCCGCCCGGAGAGCGAGAGCTTGTCACTTCCTGCCCTCGCCCCATCTCCGTCCGGGGTCAGTGGTGTCGCTCCCAGGAGCCGCGGCTGGCTTCCCACGCGCGCGCAGCCTCCCGCGGGCAGCGCCGACTTGCGGGGGGGGGGGGGAAACCGGGGGGAGGCGAGCCCAATAAAGTTTCCCGAAAACAGCCCCTCGTCCCCGTTTCCCCCCACAGCCCGAGAGTGCGTGTGTGTGAGTGGGTGGGGGGGAGCCCGAGGGACGTTGCAGGTGGAGCGGCGCCTGAGGAGGAGGGCGAGAGGGCGAGAAGGCGGACCGGGCTCGGCGGGCGGCGGACGTTTGCCCCCCGCTGAGGGGGCGCCTCAGCCTCAGCCTCAGCCTGAGCCTCAGCTCGGGTGCTCCGCCGGCCTCTCGGCTCCGGCTCTGCGGCGGCTGTTGGCGGCGGCCGCGGCGGGGCGGTTCCTCCTGTCAATCCGCTCGAGCCCGCGCGCCTCAGCCCCCTAGCGCGGAGGGACGCCGTGAGCCGTCGCCGTCGCCGTCGCCGTCGCCGCTTCGGCCGGCGGGCACTTCCGCGTCCGCGCAGCCGGGGACTCTTTGGAGCGCCGCGCAGTTGCCGCGCGTCGGGCCCGGCCCCCCGCGTCCCTCGGCCTCCGCCTCCGCCTCCGCCGCTCCCGGCCCCCGGTCCGCGCCAGGTGGGGCCCGGGCCAACCGTCGCTCGTCGGCCGGGCCGGGCTGTGTCCCTCCCCCCCGCGCGCGCCGTGGGCCTCGCTGCCTTTGCCCGCCGCCCGCCTCAGACTGAAGTAAGTTGGGGCGCACTTGGCGGGGCGCCGCGGGGGAGGCCCCCACGTGTGTGTGCGCGCGTGTGCGTGTGTGCGTGTTGTGCGCGTGTGGAGTGTGTGAGTGTGTGAGTGTGGGGCGGGGCGGCCTCAACCGGGATCGGGGAAGGAGCCTGAGGGGCGGGAGCCGCGCCCCTCACTCGGACGGCCCGGCCCGGCCCCCCTGAGGGCCGCGCTCGCCGAGGCAGACCCCCGAGTCCGCGCGCGAGCCCGGGAAGCCGAGGCCGCCGCCGCTCCCGCCCCGCCTGTCCCGCCCGCAGAGTCTTTCCGGGTCTCTCGGCCGCGGGGGAAGGTGCGGAGGCCGAGCGGCGGGCCGTGGCGGGCGGGCGGGCGGGCGGGCAGGCCGGGCCGGGGCGCCCGCCGGCCCCTCGGAAGTCGGATGAGCGAGCGAGCGAGCGAGCGAGCGAGGCGGTGACGGCGGGTTGCGCCCTTGTCTCCATCCCGCAGCCGCGACCGCGATGAGGAGCCTGCTGCTGCTGCTGCTGCTGCTGCTGCTGCTCGCTGCCACTGAGCGGGAAGACTCGGACGCGCCCCTCGAAAAATGCCTCTCAGGGACCAAGTTACTGTCAGACTGAACACCACACCACCACGGGTGCTGCGAGCCAGGTAGGAAGCAACCTCGGCGGCCCTCGGGGCCCGGCCTTCCAGTCGTTTTGTCTCTCTCTCTCTCCCCCTTCCCTTCCCCTGCTAGCCCTCGCCAGTCCTCAAAACTCGGCAGGACCTCTAGGGGTCCGTGTCCCCCCCCCCCCCCCGCCCCGTCTTCTCGATCCCTGGGAAAAGCAAGTCCAACAATTGTCCCCTTAAATCATTCCAGGAGATCGACCACCTCTCGCGCTCTCTCTCTCTCAGCCAGTCCTTTTTTTCCTCCTCTTTCTTTGGAGGCAGCCCAGCGGGCAAGTGCACCCCCCCCCCCAACCTTTCTGCCCATCTCAGTGGATTTGCGTGAAAAGTGCTGCACCGAGAAGGGAAGGAAAATAGTTGGAACTCGAGGATTTCCCTCCTTGAAGTTGAGACTTGCAAGCTCCAGCGAGAAAAGGTTTTCATGCATCTTTTTTTCTTTCTCTTTCAAATTAGAATTGGAGACGATCCCGGGTAGGCCGTCTTCCCTCTCCTCCTCCCTCCTCCTCCCTCCTCCCCCCCAAAAAGGAGTTTGGTTTAGTGAATGAGAAAAGAAAAAAAGAAATGAGAAAAAAAAATGTTGCTTGGAACTCAGTTTGTGAGAACCAAGTTTTGTCTGAAAGGCAGCCCCTGCAAAGGAAATTTCGTGGACGGAGCATATGTCTTGCGAAAGAGACTTTTGTTACGTTCACTTTGGGAAAGGAGAACGTTGGCTTTTTTTTTTTTTTTTTTTTGAAATTTCATGACGAATATTTGAAAAAATTCAGTTTGACAAGTGTGATTAGTAGCTATTGATGGTTTTCCTGCCTGCTGAATGTTGACATACTAGTTACAAACATTTAGGGGACGTTTTAAAAGAGGAATTGTCAAGGGCATGCCATCACTAAACCACATATGAAAGCTGTGTTAGTCTGTTTTAAAGCAGGTGTGTATCAGTATTTCCTGACTTAAAAGTCAATAGGACTCTCTTAATACTTTGTTGAAGTAACTGTAGTAAGGTACTCAGTTTTATCACTTTATCACAGTCAGTTTTAAGTATCTTAAAACTATAGTAGAATTTATTATTTTTTTGGCTATGAGAAAGGGTAAAGAACAGTTATCAGAAAGTTGGTTTCACGTGAAAATGAAATTTATACCATTTTATATTCCTGCTGTTTTACTTAAAATCAGTAAATAACTGGCCACTAACAATAAAAAAACGCAATCTTAGATGTGGTCAGTTTGCAGTCTGCCTCTTCTCCTAACTTTTGCATCCTTTCTTACCGAATATTTGCAATGTTTGGTGTGTGAAGATTTGTAACTTAGGTTTTGCCAAATATGACAAATTTTGAAATGGAAAATATTCCTTTTATATACTTGTATTTCATTGCCTTCTATTTTATTTTTTTCCTTAAAGAGAACTTAACTTTAATTGAATTAATTAAATCATCTTTAAGAATAAGTTTCTGAGGCCGGAGCCATGGCACAGTGATAGGACCTTTGCCCTTGCATGCCGCTGACTCAGGATGGACAGCGGTTCGATCCCCCAGTTTCGATCCCCCATTGTCCCATATGGTCCCCAATCCAGGAGTGATTTCTGAACGCATAGCCAGAAAGTAACCCCCTCAGTCAACAGGTATAGCCCAAAAAAATAAAAAAAAAGAGAGAGAGAGAGAATAAGTTTCTTTATGGAATTTATTTTCTGACTTTTGCAAACTATTATTGAGTGCCAATTATTAGGTGCTAGATACTGTTCAAGGCAATGGATATTATGTTTTTTCATGATAGAAATTATTCAACCCCCATGCAGCTTTTGATTGAGAAGATATAAAGCAGTATATATACAAAGTAACCTATGATTTTCTTTCTTTAATTTTCCATTAAATTTCTTAAAATTAATGGTATTTTTTTGTTTTGTTTTTGTGTGTTTTGTTTTTTTTAGGCCACAATCGATGATGCTCAGGGGCCACTCCTGGCTATGCATTCAGAAATTGTCCCTGGCTTGGGGGACCATATGGGATACCTGGGATCTAACCAAGGTTCCGTCCTGGGTCAGTCGTCCCTGGGTCAAATGCCCCACTGCTGCGCCATAGCTCTGCCCCCGAAATTAATGTTTTTTAAAATACTTTTCCATAGTAGAGCATCTACATGTGTGTTGGAACATTTTTTTTTTTCTCATCTGTTTAGCAAGAAAATCATACTAGTTGAGTTAGTTTTACAATTTCATTTTTTTACTGGTAATCTTTCCCCAGTCAATTTATTTTTCTAGTGTTTCTTTCCTTAACTAGAATTAAATACTTTCTGAGTGTTTAATTTGCTGGGGAAACTAAACGTTTGTTAACTACAGGGTAGTTAATTGTCATTACTTTTGAAGAAGGTATGTGTTAAGTGAGAGGATATTTGCAGTACTCAGTAGAATATGATAGTTTAAAAAGAAGGTTCTCTTAAGAGACATGAAGAAGACATGTTGGAAAAGTTGTTTTGTTGGTGTTATCTCAGAAAATTTGTAAGGCAGGTGCCTGGCCTGGTGTACCTCTCTCCAACCCCCATGAAGCTTTTGATTGAGAAGATTATAAACAGTTATGAATAGTGGGTGCTTCTGGGGATGAAGGCAGTGCATTCCTGATAGGGCCTTGATAGAATGGATCACAATACATAAAACCTGTTTGCATATATATTTTCTTTTAGAAATGGAAAATCTCAAGCATTCAAAAGTGAGAGGGGCTAGGAGATAAAAATACAGAGTTTAAGGTGCAGCCCACACGCCCACTATTTACCTGACTGAGCATCCATCCTATGAACCACATGTTCTTTAGAGCATCACTAGGTGCAGGGTTGGAGGCCCCCAGCACCACCAGTGTTGCCCAATAATCAATCACTTGCACTGCAGGGCCTGAGCAGCACTGTCTCCCCTGCACTGTACTGTTGCATTGAACTGCCAGTCTAGATGGCCAAGAATTGTTGGTGGGGCCCCCCCAGCCTGATGAGCACTGCTTGGTAGCTCTCCCCCCACCAATAGTAAAAAGAATATTAGGAAACTGATACTCATCATGTTACCTCATCAGTTATTATCTAGTGGAAAGGTCTTTCATCTATGTTTTCCTCTCCCCATAATTCACTTCTGTACCCT
Source organism: Suncus etruscus (assembly GCF_024139225.1). NCBI lineage: Eukaryota > Metazoa > Chordata > Mammalia > Eulipotyphla > Soricidae > Suncus > Suncus etruscus. Next base: position 136,508,779 of record NC_064848.1, on the reverse strand, counting down.
TCAACTTCTCTCCACCACCTCTAAGCAAATCTCAGGTATCATACATAACATATAGCATCATACATAACATATAACATCATACGTAACATATAAGAGGGATCTTATAATGGATTTGTTTTTGAGGTCAAAGAAACAGTTATAAGGATTACGTGGGTCTAGAAAGATGCTAGTTAGTCAACCTTGTTGGAGGAATTTGAGTTTTTGGTGGAGTTGTGGTTTTCCTCGCTAAATTTAGTTCATCTAGCCTGGGCATGTCTCATCTGGGAGTGATGATAAAATTGTAAAAGGAAATTTGATAAAATCATAATCAGTTTTCCTACATTGAGAATATGTATTTAGATACATATATTTTTTAAGCCAGGGAGAGGGATCCACTCTTGACAGTGCTCTGTGGTTATTCCTGTGGTGCTAGAAGGAAACTATGCTGTGCTAAAGATTGAATCAGACTTGGATACTTGCAAGGCAAGTACCTTTAACCCTGCATGTTTCTTTGACCAGAAATTGTGTTAATAAAGAATTATCTTTTTCATGAGTGCTATACAGACACATGTCAGGCAGATGTTATTGCCTAAACTACCCCTAGAGTTATTTTGAATGTATATATGTATGGGATTTGGTGGGTAGCAGTATTTAGAAGTTGCGGGTAGCAAAATTTTGCTCTAATTTAAAAATCAGATAGAATTATATGGAAGTCAAGAAGTTTATTGGAGCATCTTAGTTAATGAGAAAGGAAATTCTCTTTATCCATTCCTAGCCTTAATTGTTACTGTGCTTTCATTGGTGGTGTTACTGTGTTTTCATTGGGTCTTTCTAGATTTCTTGCCACTCATAGAGCCAAATCTTTTTTTTTTTTGTTGTTGTTGTTGGCTTTTGGGTCACACTGGCAGCGCTCAGGGTTACTCCTGGCTCTAACGCTCAGAGATCACTCCTTGCAAGCTCGGGGGGACCATAAGGAGAAGCCAGGATTCGAACCACATCCTTCTGCATGCAAGGCAAATGCCCTACCTTCATGCTAACTCTCGGGCCCCATAGAGCCAAAATCTTGAAAATTTCAGTTCTGTACATTGATACCATTTTTACTCTCTACTTTAGTAATTAGTAAACAGCTATCAATTATAATTATTATAGTTTCTAAAGGTATCAGTTATAATGTATTTAATAATTTACTGAAGAGACATTCCAAGTAAACTGTTATCATCATTGCATTTACAAACTTGTGCTATGTTTTTGCTAAGGAATTAGATTTCTACTTATATTTTAAAAAGCATTTTTCAGTTTTTGATATTAGAAAAGCAAATGGTTTTTGTACATGATGATGATGGTGGGTAGTGGTAGAATATTGATCAATTTGTCAAAGGCTTTATTTTAAGAAGTTTTCTTATATTTGATCACTGGATCATCACATGGCTATGATTTAAATACTTTTATTGCCCTCATTTTCAGATGAGAACACTGAGATCAGGAAGTTTAATTTGCCCTACTTGCCATTATTAAATGGCAGGGAAAGAATTTCATACATCAATTCCAGGTCTAGAGTCTTAAGTTTTAACGTTAAGCACTGCAATTAGTGACAATGCCATGTGTTTCAAAATGAGTTCTTTGTTCTCAATTTATTTAAATACCCTGCAATTCTATCTTACGATCAGGAAATTTTTGTTTAGTGGAATTACTTGGTCCTGAGACATATTCATTCTGGGCTCTGTAGCTGGATCACATCTCTGTGCCATCTATTCCCCTTAAAGTCGATGATAATTACTGAGAGGCTTTATAGCATTTCAAAGAGAGGTAGTTCACAGCACCAGTTTTTCTTAACTTTTTCCATTTGATACATGATGGAAAAATTTTTTATTTTCATTTAACTATCGAATAGCTATGATTTAATTCAGCATTTATGTTGCTAATCTTATAACCTATAGGAATAATTATAAGATATCAACATGTCTATATGAAAATTTTTGTTTAAAGTAGAAATTCTTACTTTTTGTAAAGATGTGTTCTTCCTAAAACATACCTCATAGAAACGCAAGCTTTGAGACTTCAGTATGTGGTGGAAAATGAACATTACATTTATAAAGATACCCTGACATTCATTTTTAGTTTTATTGGTATCATACTTAGCAGACCTTTTGACTGTTTCATTATCCTTTGTGTATACACACTTAGAAAGTTTTTCTTCTACAGTTATTGAAATATATGAATATAAAATTTGCCATAAATGATATAGTTGATCTGATTTTTGCTCTTTGACAACGCTTTAACTGAAACCATTTGTCATCAAAATGTATAAATTGAACTTACGATTTCTAACCTGTGAGAACATGGATATTTCATAGGTTGCTTAGCTCCTATTGAAACTTTTAAACTCATTTTACCATTTTTCTCAATTATGAGCAGTGTTAGAGTGAATATTCTTGTTCCTCTATCATTTATGCACTTCCTAATTATTTCTTTAAGTAGTGGTTTTGAATTTTATTCTCATAATTTTCCACTGAACTACCGATCATTTAGTGTGTTTTAGAATAGTTTATGAAGTGTGCCTATGCCACCATTACCCTGAATTTGGTGAAATTTAATGATTGCTTTTCAAAAGGGAAACATGGCACCTTCAAAAGGATAGTATAGCAGGAAAAGCATTTGCCTTACATGTGGCCTACCCAGTTTGATTCCTGAATCCCATATGGTACCCACGTACCACCAGGCCTAGTTTCTGTGTGCAGAAGTAGGAGTAACCCCTGAGCATCATCAGATGTAAAATACAAAAGGAAAACATAAAGAATATGTACTTAAATAATATTAAAATGAAGGATATTTGCATTTATACCTCCAAAAACTTAAGTCTTAAATAGTCTTTAATTAGCCTTGAATTAAGAATAATTCAAATCGCCCCTTAATTTCTTTTTGCCATATTAAATTGATGGTGAAGTATGTGAAACAAGTATAATTATCATTAACATGATTGTAGCAAACTATTGTTTAACTTCAATAGTAAATGATTTAAATAACCCTTTCTGTGGGGATTGGGGTGGGTATTTGTCTTCCATCTAGTTTATATTCTGGAACCTGGAGATGCTCCTTTGTTACAGCAACCACTACAGACGTCCAAATCTGGTATTCAACAAATAATTGAATGCTTTCGATCAGGTATGACTGTTTTAGGATACTGTTTTTTTTTTCCAGTATTTTGCATAGTAGTTAGAAAGGACTTAGACATACTTAGAATTTAAAAAAACTTAAAATATATTAAAAAGTTTTAAAATATGTATACTTTTTAAATAAAATATTTTGTCTTGTTTTTAAAAAGTAGATGACTATTGACTTAATCTAAAGATGACTTTTTAGTGCTATAGTTATTAATTTGAAAATAAAAATTAAAATAGAATTAGTTTGTTAAAGAAATTCATTATATAGTATTTGCTGGTAAACTGCCTCTTAATCATGATTCATTGTTATATATTGTAATTTTCTGTACAAGCTCCAACAACATACTAAATTATATTGGATCTTTATAAACTGGCTGAGTAGATTATTCACTCAGAATATCTGAGACATTACTTGTTCCAGATGAATTACCTTGTCATCTAAGTTTATGTGACTCACTTTCTGCTTCACCCTCGAATTTCTATATCTTTAGTACAAAGCACAAGAGAGGAAAAATGACATCTCAAAGCTTTTTGTTGTTGTTTTTGTTATTTGTTTCTTTTATTTAGTGGATGTGGGATTTCCAAATGGTATTCAAGGGGGGCCTGGTACCACTACTGGTATTTTTGACCAACTGGGAAGGGAATTGCTTGTGAAGACCCACTGATACACTACTGCTTGGGCCCGATACTCTGATATAACCTGGGGCCATTGCCTATGAAGGTCTCTAAGATATTGATGCCTGTTGGGGGACTATGTTGTACTGGTAACTGAATTGTGGTCAGTTCCATGCAAGGCCTATGACTACTCATTGTCTCTTTGACCATTTGTCCGAGGTTTGATATCTTCAAATATATTTCTCTAGCTTTTCCTTATAATAACAATTTAAGTAAATTGGTGCAGTTACAATTCAGTGCTTTAATAGTAGTTTCCATACTACATGAGAATGACTGAGAACTGTTATCACTTTTTTATTATCATCAGAATAAAGTCTTTGGTTGCAATAATACTTAGGATTCACTTTTCTCTTCATGTAGAATTGGTTCTTCTGACATTGTAGGCTGTTCAGTCAAATATAAATATAAATATAAACAAACACTCCTGACAGAGCGCCACTTAAAGGATTAGATCATTTTTGTTATTATCTTACAGCTCATATACTAATAAAATCAAAGATACAAAAGAAAATAAGTTATTTATATACAGCCACTTACTTGTAGTGACAAGTTTTTGAGAAGTCCATATTACAAAGGGAAATATTGTATGTTTTTTATGGTTCAAAAACAGAATGTTTCTTTTTTGAAATGTTTTTTTTCTTTAAAGTACCATGATTTACAAAGTTATTCATAGTTGAATTTTAGACACAAAATGTTTCATTACCAATCCTACCACCATGTTCCCAGAGTCCATCCCATACCTCCCTTACTGAGTTTTATGGTTTCAGTGTTGTTGAATTGGTAGTTCGAATATCCGTCCTTAGTTCTTCCTTAACACCACTACTATTTTAAACAAAAAAATTCCATGACTTTAAGATCTCTTTCTTAGACTTTCTGTGATCATTGCTTTGACATACATTTGATTCAGTAAGAGCAAAACATATTGTAGTATTGTTTGGTTAAGAAGTTAGAATTGGTTCATTCATAAATACTTTGCCTTATAAAATATATTTTAATAAAGTCCTGCACCCTCCAAATATATGTCTTTATTAACATAGGAAGGTGAATATTTCAAAAATGATGCTTCCGGGGCCGGAGAGATAGCATGGAGGTGGAGCGTTTGCCTTGCATGGAGAAGGATAGTGGTTTGAATCCCGGCATCCCATATGGTCCCCCGAACCTGCCAGGAGCGATTTCTGAGCATAGAGCCAGGAGTAACCCTGAGTGCTGCCAGGTGTGACCCAAAAACCAAAAAAAAAAAAAAAAAAAAAGTTTCCTTGATACTCAGTGGTTATATCTGTACCCAGTAATTTAAATTAGAAGTGAATTTAGAAATATACTGAATGGTATAAAACAGGGGTCCTCAAACTTTAAACAGGGGGCCAGTTCACTGTCCCTCAGACCATTGGAGGGTCTATGAACTTATGAACGAATTCTTATGCACACTGCATATATCTTATTTTGCAATGAAGGAACAAAACAGATACAAATACAATATGTGGCCTGTGGGCCAAAGTTTGAGGACCACTGGTATAAAAGAATTAATTTTGGATTGTAAAAGGAATTTATTTGTTTTGTACCTCTTATTGGAACTTAGGCCTGAGGTTCAATGTGGGGGCCCAAAGCTCCTACCCCCTTTGTGGCCCCTTAAAAGTAAAAAAAAAATTAACTTCCATATGTCTTATAACTAAAATATTTTTATTTCCTTAAAGTAGGAATTTCTTCCTTATCTGGATAGTCAAAAGTGTCCCTGAGGCAGTTCTTTTTACTTTTTGATTGTGCCAGGGATGAAAGCTGGAGCTTCACACATGCAAGTATTCTATTTCTGCTGACCACAGCCCTGGCCCAATAACTTATTTCACATTGAAGTATTCAGACTGTTGGTGACTGATATGTTGTGGGAGAATGGGAAATTTGGGTCACATGTTTCAGATACTAAGAGCCCTAAGACTCTTGCAGTTTCTTCCAACTTCTGCTTGTACTCTCACCATACCTTTAATGACTAATTTCTTTCTTGTTTTTTCCATTACAGCTAGGTTACAATGTTCATGATGATATACTCTGAAATATGTGTAATAGGACTCTAGTCCATTCCTGTTTTTTCTTTCTTTTTATTTTCTAAAATATTTTTACTGAAAGCATTTTAGAAATTTAGAGTGATGTGTGTGAGGGAGAGAAAAGAAGAGAAAGGAGGGAGGGAGGAGAGAGAGAAAGAGAACGAGAGAGGTGAGTGAGGTGGAGAGAGAGAATGAGAGAGAGATGAGAAAGGGAGAGAGAGAGAAAGAGAGAGAGAGAAAGAGAACGAGAGAGGTGAGTGAGGTGGAGAGAGAGAATGAGAGAGATGAGAAAGGGAGAGAGAGAGAGAAAGAGAGAGAGAGAGAGAGGGAGAGAGAAAGAGAGAGAGAGAGAGAACATGGGCTTCTCTAGAGTTGAAATCAGCTCATTTATTTTCTTTTTTCTTTTTTAGTTTTGGCCTATACCCAGGGCTTACTTTTGACTCTGTGTTCAGGGATCATTCTTGGTAAGGATCAGGAGCCCATTGAACCAGAGTCAGCTTCATGCAAAGCAAGTGTCCTCCCCGCTGTACTATCTCTCCAGGCTTCCTCAAAAGAACACTTTTTTTCTTTTGACCAAACATGGCTGTGTTTAGGACTTATCCTGGCTCTGTGCTCTAGAGTGTCTTCTGGCAGGGCTTTGAATTATATGTGGTGTCAGGGATAAAACCCAGATCAGCTATGAATGAGGCAAAGAGCCTTAACCTTTGTATGTTTCCCTGGCCCTTCTCTTACTTTTCTTAACCTATGCTGGCTCTCAGGTTTAGTAGTACTAGTAATATGTTAGGATGTTAACTTATATTGTTTCAAGCTTAGATAGTTGTCTTCAGCTTCTGTATATCTCTGTTTACATGACTCACATTTAGCCTAAGTTGGGCTAACTATTGCCTGGTGTAAATATCTAGTGAAGCTGGAAGGCCACAATAGACTGAGTAAGTAATGAACTTGCAATTTAGGTACACCAATCTCACATATATTGTATTGATTGCCCGATCAGTTTTGACTCATTTTCTTTGCCTTTAATGTTTGCTTTGGACTGTTTTCATCACATATTATATATCCTTGACTTCTAGTTTCTTAATTTCTGGATCCTTGGCTTGTAACATGTGCAAGACAAGCACCTTAACTTCGATCTTTCTGACCCTCTGTGACATAATTATAATAATGTTTACTTTTTTATATTATGTAAAAATTTTTGGCAGAAAATAATAAGCATTGAGGCTGGAGAGATAGTACATTGGAAAAGGTGCTTTCTTTGCATGTGGACAACTAGGATTTGATAGTTAGCAACCTATATGATCCCCCAAGTACTGCCAGGAGTAATTCCTGAGTGCAAAGCCAGGAGTAATTCCATGGCATTTCTATATTATACTATATATCATATATACTTATTAAGTATGGAAGGAAGGCTGTAGGGAAGCAATCTCAAATACCATAGTTGCTTAAAAGTACTAGAACTCAAGTGGTATGTGCAGTGAGGTTTAGTCACATACATAGTTGTGAATCTATACTTTATAAATTTATGAAATATTATAAATGGTAAATTTGTTCAACCAAAGGAAATACAAAAGTAAATCTCTTCACTATTTTGACTCCAAATCCATTTTGCTCAGAAGCTACTTCAATATGTTCTGTAGACCCATCTTCTAGAGGCCCATCTATTCCTTTACAAATATGCATTATTTTTTGCCCAAATTAGAAGTGGTAGTACATACTTAACACTCTGTGTACCTTATTAAAATTTATTAGCATATGTTTTTATTTGACACTTCTTCATACCTCTCCCCCATGTCTTTGCCCCTCCTTACCCTTTTGAAAGGAGACTCATGTTTTCCTTCAACCTACAAATTCTCTAGTTGGAAATCCATGCTTGGATGATTGGGAGACCTTGTTCCAGACACTACCTTATTCATAACCACCTTTTAAACCATGTGCCTTTACCAGAGTTTTTCTGTGACTGTTAGTCCTTCTCGGTCACTTCTGGGACTTAGTGTCTTTAAATTTATTTTTTTTTCTACTAATATTTTTAATTCAATTTTCTTCCATATGTCCTATCTTAAACTGAAGAAAAGTTTTATAACAAAAAATATACTTCCATGAGATAGATGTTAAATTGAGCTTAATATTCTTAATCTGATAATCCCTGGTAGAGATAAATGTTGTACAAAAGTACAAAAAAGAGCTATGGAATGTTTAATATTAGAAACAAAAGTTGTGGGCGGGGAGTAAAATAATCATTATCACACTATTGAAAATTGAATCCAGTATGAATTAGACATTTTTTTGAATTTTCAAATGGATAACAATTTATTTTTGTTGGGGAGCCAAACCCTGCAGTATTCAGGGCTTACTACTGGTTCTGTGCTCAGGAAGCATTCCTGGCAAGGCTTGGGGGGCTAGCTGTGATACCTGGGATCCAACTAGAATCATAGTGTGCAAGATAAGGGCTCTATCTGCTGTGTTATTTCTCCTGTTCTAAGGGGTTGATTTTTCAAAATATATTGATTAAAATGATCTATGAAAACAGTAAAGACTGACATCTGGGATGATTTTGAAATCTAAGGAAGAAAGTTTGATTTCATTATTAAAAGCTATAAAAGATCTTCATGCTCCTGTTTAGATGATATATCTGTTACCTCAGGTGACGTCACAGTTTTAGTTATTGACAGAGACATGATGGTTGTCTTTATTTGTTAGAAAAGCCATCAGAAAATGATGGTTAATTAGAAAACAGCATGATGTCCCTGTGGAATAAACAAAATTTAAGTGGTGACTGAAATTAGTGAGGAAACTTTTGAATCTTATTTTCCTTAATTGTAAAATGTGTAAGAAATAGAAAATCTTGAGTTGATGAGATAATAATAATATAGTGGGTAAAGTGCTTGCCTTGTATGTGACCAATCTGTATTTAATTCCTGATACTGCATGTGGCCTCCTGAGCACAGAGCTAGGAGTTAAGTCCTCAACTGTACCAGTTGTGGCTCAAAAACAAAAAGAAGGAACAGAAAATGTTTTCCCCAAAAGAGAAGAGAGTTCAGTAGGTAAGATGCTTGCTTTGCATGTGGCCAATCTGGGTTTGATTCCTGGGTCCCAGATAGTTTTTTCTTAGTGAGCACTTCCAGTAGTGATTTCTTTTTTTTTTTTTTTTTTTTTTTTTTTTTTTAATTTTTTTTTTTTATTTAAACACCTTGATTACATACATGATTGTGTTTGGGTTTCAGTCATAAAAGGAACACCACCCATCACCAGTGCAACATTCCCATCACCCAAGTCCCAAATCACCCTCCTCCCCACCCAACCCCCGCCTGTACCCTAAACAGGCTCTACATTTCCCTCATACATTCTCAATATTAGGACAGTTCAAAATGTAGTTATTTCTCTAACTAAACTCATCACTCTTTGTGGTGAGCTTCCTGAGGTGAGCTGGAACTTCCAGCTCTTTTCTCTTTTGTGTCTGAAAATTATTATTACAAGGGGTGTCTTTCATTTTTCTTAAAACCCATAGATGAGTGAGACCATTCTGCGTTTTTCTCTCTCTCTCTGACTTATTTCACTCAGCATAATAGATTCCATGTACATCCATGTATAGGAAAATTTCATGACTTCATCTCTCCTGACAGCTGCATAATATTCCATTGTGTATATGTACCACAGTTTCTTTAGCCATTCATCTGTTGAAGGGCATCTTGGTTGTTTCCAGAGTCTTGCTATGGTAAATAGAGCTGCAATGAATATAGGTGTAAGGAAGGGGTTTTTGTATTGTATTTTTGTGTTCCTAGGGTATATTCCTAGGAGTGGTATAGCTGGATCGTATGGGAGCTCGATTTCCAGTTTTTGGAGGAATCTCCATATCGCTTTCCATAAAGGTTGAACTAGACAGCATTCCCACCAGCAGTGGATAAGAGTTCCTTTCTCTCCACATCCCCGCCAACACTGTTTATTCTCATTCTTTGTGATGTGTGCCATTCTCTGGGGTGTGAGGTGGTATCTCATCGTTGTTTTGATTTGCATCTCCCTGATGATTAGTGATGTGGAACATTTTTTCATGTGTCTTTTGGCCATGCGTATTTCTTCTTTGTCAAAGTGTCTGTTCATTTCTTCTCCCCATTTTTTGATGGGGTTAGATGTTTTTTTCTTGTAAAGTTCTGTCAGTGCCTTGTATATTTTGGAGATTAGCCCCTTATCTGATGGGTATTGGGTGAATAGTTTCTCCCACTCAGTGGGTGGCTCTTGTATCCTGGGCACTATTTCCTTTGAGGTGCAGAAGCTTCTCAGCTTAATATATTCCCATCTGTTAATCTCTGCTTTCACTTGCTTGGAGAGTGCAGTTTCCTCCTTGAAGATGCCTGTAATGTCCTGTAGTGTTTTGCCTATGTGCTGTTCTATATATCTTATGGTTTTGGGGCTGATATCGAGGTCTTTAATCCATTTGGATTTTACCTTTGTACATGATGTTAGCTGGGGGTCTAAGTTTAATTTTTTGCAAGTGGCTATCCAATTGTGCCAACACCACTTGTTGAAGAGGCTTTCCCTGCTCCATTTAGGATTTCCTGCTCCTTTATCAAAAATTAGATGGTTGTATCTCTGGGGAACATTTTCTGAGTATTCAAGCCTATTCCACTGATCTGAGGACCTATCCTTATTCCAATACCATGCTGTTTTGATAACTGTTGCTTTGTAGTACAGTTTAAAGTTGGGAAAAGTAATTCCTCCCATATTCTTTTTCCCAATGATTGCTTTAGCTATTCGAGGGTGTTTATTGTTCCAAATGAATTTCAAAAGTGTCTGATCCACTTCTTTGAAGAATGTCATGGGTATCTTTAGAGGGATGGCATTAAATCTGTATAATGCCTTGGGGAGTATTGACATTTTGATGATGTTAATCCTGCCAATCCATGAGCAGGGTATGTGTTTCCATTTCCGTGTGTCCTCTCTTATTTCTTGGAGCAGAGTTTTATAGTTTTCTTTGTATAGGTCCTTCACATATTTAGTCAAGTTGATTCCAAGATATTTGAGTTTGTGTGGTACTATTGTGAATGGGGTTGTTTTCTTAATGTCCATTTCTTCTTTATTACTGTTGGTGTATAGAAAGGCCATTGATTTTTGTGTGTTAATTTTGTAGCCTGCCACCTTGCTATATGAGTCTATTGTTTCTAGAAGCTTTTTGATAGAGTCTTTAGGGTTTTCTAAGTAGAGTATCATGTCATCTGCAAACAGTGAGAGCTTGACTTCTTCCTTTCCTATCTGGATTCCCTTGATATCCTTTTCTTGCCTAATCGCTATAGCAAGTACTTCCAGTGCTATGTTGAATAGGAGTGGTGAGAGAGGACAGCCTTGTCTTGTGCCAGAATTTAGAGGGAAGGCTTTCAGTTTTTCTCCATTGAGGATAATATTTGCCACTGGCTTGTGGTAGATGGCCTTCACTATATTGAGAAAGGTTCCCTCCATTCCCATCTTGCTGAGAGTTTTGATCAAGAATGGGTGTTGGACCTTATCAAATGCTTTCTCTGCATCTATTGATATGATCATGTGGTTTTTATTTTTCTTGTTATTGATGTTGTGTATTATGTTGATAGATTTACGGATGTTAAACCAGCCTTGCATTCCTGGGATGAAACCTACTTGATCGTAGTGGATGATCTTCTTAATGAGGCATTGAATCCTATTTGCCAGGATTTTGTTGAGGATCTTTGCATCTGCATTCATCAGTGATATTGGTCTGTAATTTTCTTTTTTGGTAGCGTCTCTGTCTGGTTTAGGTATCAAGGTGATGTTGGCTTCATAAAAGCTATTTGGAAGTGTTTCTGTTTGTTCAATTTCATGAAAGAGTCTTGCCAAGATTGGCAGTAGTTCCTCTTGGAAAGTTTGATAGAATTCATTAGTGAATCCATCTGGACCTGGGCTTTTGTTTTTCGGCAGACATTTGATTACTGTTTTAATTTCATCAATGGTGATGGGGGTGTTTAGATATGCTACATCCTCTTCCTTCAACCGTGGAAGATTATAAGAGTCCAAGAATTTATCCATTTCTTCCAGGTTCTCATTTTTAGTGGCGTAGAGTTTTTCAAAGTAGTTTCTGATTACCCTTTTAATCTCTGTCATATCAGTAGTGATCTCTCCTTTTTCATTCCTGATACGAGTTATCAAGTTTCTCTCTCTCTCTTTCTTTGTTAGGTTTGCCAGTGGTCTATCAATCTTGTTTATTTTTTCAAAGAACCAACTTCTGCTTTCGTTGATCTTTCGGATTGTTTTTTGAGTTTCCACTTCGTTGATTTCTGCTCTCAGCTTTGTTATTTCCTTCTGTCTTCCTGTTCTTGGGTCCTTTTGTTGAGCATTTTCTAGTTCTATTAGCTGTGTCATTAAGCTACTCAGGTAAGCTCCTTCTTCCTTCCTGATGTGTGCTTGCAAAGCTATAAATTTTCCTCTCAGTACTGCTTTTGCTGTGTCCCATAAGTTCTGAGAGTTTGTGTCTTTATTGTCATTTGTTTCCAGGAACCTTTTTATTTCCTCCTTGATTTCATCTCGGACCCACTGGTTATTGAGCATGAGGCTGTTTAACTTCCAGGTGTTAAAGTGTTTCTTCTGAGTCCCTTTGGAGTTCACAAATAATTTCAGAGCCTTGTGGTCAGCGAAGGTAGTCTGCAAAATTTCTATCCTCTTGATCTTATGGAGGTATGTTTTATGTGCCAGCATGTAGTCTATCCTGGAGAATGTCCCATGTACATTGGAGAAGAATGTGTATCCAGGTTTCTGGGGATGGAGTGTCCTATATATATCCACTAGGCCTCTTTCTTCCATTTCTCTCCTCAGGTCTAGTATATTCTTGTTGGGTTTCAGTCTGGTTGACCTGTCCAGTGTTGACAAAGCCGTGTTTAGGTCCCCCACAATTATTGTGTTGTTGTTGATATTATTTTTCAGATTTGTCAGCAGTTGTATTAAATATTTTGCTGGCCCCTCATTCGGTGCATATATGTTTAGGAGAGTGAATTCTTCCTGCTCTACGTACCCCTTGATTAATATAAAATGTCCGTCTTTGTCCCTTACAACCTTCCTGAGTATAAAGTTTGCATTATCTGATATTAGTATGGCCACTCCAGCTTTTTTATGGGTGTTGTTTGCTTGGATAACTTTTCTCCAGCCTTTTATTTTGAGTCTATGTTTGTTCTGACTATTCAGGTGCGTTTCTTGTAGGCAGCAGAAGGTTGGATTGAGTTTTTTGATCCATTTAGCCACTCTGTGTCTCTTAACTGGTGCATTTAGTCCATTGACGTTGAGAGAAAGAATTGTCCTGGGATTTAACGCCATCTTTATTTCAAAATTTGGTGTGTCTTTTGGGTAGTCTTGTCTTAGATTAGGTCTTTCAGTTTTTCTCTTAAGACTGGTTTTGTGTCTGTGAAGTTTCTGAGCTGTTTTTTGTCTGTGAAACCATGTATTCTTCCATCAAACCGGAAAGTGAGTTTTGCTGGGTATAGTATTCTGGGTGAAGCATTCATTTCATTCAGTCTTGTCACAATATCCCACCACTGCTTTCTGGCATTGAGCGTTTCTGGTGACAGGTCTGCTGTAAATCTCAGGGAAGCTTGCTTGAACATGATTTCCCCTTTTGATCTTGCTGTTTTCAGAATTCTGTCTCTATCTGTGGGATTTGTCATTGTGACTAGGATGTGTCTTGGGGTGGTTTTTCTGGGGTCTCTTTTGGTTGGTACTCTTCGGGCATGCAGGATTTGATCACATATATTCTTTAGCTCTGGAAGTTTCTCTTTAATGATGTTCTTGACCATTGATTCTTCCTGGAAATTTTCTTCCTGGGTCTCTGGGACTCCAATGATTCTTAAGTTGTTTCTGTTGATCTTATCATAGACTTCTATTTTCGTCTGTTCCCATTCTTTGACTAATTTTTCCATTGTCTGCTCATTTGCTTTAAGTTTTTTGTCCAATCTCTCCTGCTGTATGGAATTGTTATGTATCTCATCTTCCACAGCACCAAGTCTATTCTCAGCTTCTGATACCCTGTCCCAGAGCTTATCCATTTTGTCATTCACTTCGTTTACTGAGTTTTTCAGTCCTGTTAGTTGACATGTTATTTCAGTTTGGAGTTTTGTCATTTCTGCCTTCATATTTTCTTGGTTCTTATTAGTGTTCTGTTCAACTCGATCCATGGTTTCTTGGAGTCTGTTGAGCACCTTCCATATTGCTAGTCTAAAGTCCTTATCTGAGAGGTTGATTAGTTGTTCAGTCATTATCTGGTCCTCAGAATTGTCATCTTCATTCTCTATGTCTGATGCTGGCCTGCGCTGTTTCCCCATTGTCACATTTGTATTGTGGGTTTTTCTACGTGTTGTAGTGGTATTCATTGTCTATATGATGTAGGCAGCACACTCCTCTGGCTCCTCCCTTTCTGGATGGGCTGACTTGCCTCTAAGGGAGGGGAGTCCTCCGTGGATGAAGCCTCACACTGGGTCAAATCTTAGGCCCGAGCATGTAACAGAGAAGACAGTCCAGAGAGAAATGTTTGCTTCTGTGATATAGCGCCGTTCTTAGTGTGATTTTTCCTTCTTGTTGCAATGGAGTTCTTTCCTTAGAAAGAGTGCACGGCCACGTAGCGAAGCGGAGCGGCCGTGCTCCTCTGAGCCTCTTTTTGCCCCACTCGCAAGAGTTTCACGCAAGAGGACAGTAGACAGACATAGACAGGTCACACTCACAGTCTTTCACAGCTGAGCCCCACTGGGCCGGTGTACTTTCGCGGATTTTCCCCGCCTGGTGTCACACACAGGGAGCCACCCAGTAGTGATTTCTATTGCAGTGCTAGGAGTAACCCTTGAGCAGCACTGGTGTCGCTGTAAAGCAAAAATTAAAAAAAAGAAAATGTTTTTGGTTCATGATTTGTACTTCTAGTCAATTTTATATAAAACAAAATAAATCTCATAGATTTTTTTTTTAGACATAGAACTCTTGAATCTGTCTCTTAGCAAATGTTAATTAGGTATAATTTCAAGAATCAGGAATGTAATGGTGAACACTAACAACAGTTTTGTCTCTGCTAGAATTTTCAGTTTAATGGAAATACAGAAATATAATTAATTACAAGATAGTGGGATAAACTAATGTAGATGTAGAGGATATGATGGGAATATAGGCATATAGGTATATTCTTATAAACAGGAGAAATGAGATAAATGCTTCCTGACAACAGTTCTATCTTATCTGGAATCTGAAGACTTATCTGGACAGGCTAGAGAAGAAAAATAGGGGAGATTGTAAGCTCACAGGTATGATCCCTGGTGCCCCATATCTTATATGCCCCCCCCCCCAGAACCTTCCAGGAGTGATTCTTGAGTAGACAGCCAGGAGTAAGCCCTGACTATGCACCCCCTCAAAAAAAAAGAAGAAATATTTGAAAAAAGATGCACAAATACCTGAAATAAGTTTAACATAAAAATTCAAATGACTACTTAAATGTCAATGTCAAGTATAAGACTAAACATTTAAAAATAACTAGTTAAAATGTGAGTGCCATGTGAATGCCAATGTCATCCTGGTTTGACAATCTTAATTTACTGATGGTGTGGAAGATGATCCAGTGAAAGGTGTAGTTGTATGACAAGGGAATGATAACTGAACACTTTTGCATAGATTTGCAATAAAAAAGATAATTCAGATATTCAGAGCCACTATTAATATACTTAACTATATTTCCTCAGTATATAGTATATATATAGTACAGTATATAGATGCATTTAAAAGCTTTAGTTATTTTCTCAATGTACTTATTACTGTTTTAGTCACTTATGACACTAAGAACTAAATATTAATACAGTCTATTGCTACTATATTTTGTAGTAGGGGGGTTAAGGGTAAGGAAACTGGTGGAGGACTGAAAAGTACAAGAATTTGGTAAATCCTTGACATCAATGAAATTTGATATGTGTATATTAGGAAGAATTTGTGATTAATAATTATAGCTTGACTGGTCAAGATGAGAGCCAAACATTTTGGGGAGGGTTGTGGTTTGAAAATGATTATTGGGAATAAATATACTCTCCATTAAGTAAAACTAGATCTGTAACTTGGATTAAGTAAGAAATAGATACATATATGTATTTTTTCTGTTTGATTTAGAGAATCAATTAGACAGCTGGGTCTGATTTGGTTGCTGTCACATTTTTACTAGTTATTTTTAAATGTTTAGTGTTTTATATTATACTTGCCATTTAAGTATTCATTAAACTTTTATGTTAAACTTATTTCAGGATTTTTTTATATCTTTTTTCAAATATTTTTTCTTCTTTTTGGGGGGGGGGGACACATACTCAGGGCTTACTCCTGGCTCTATACTCCAGAATCACTCCTGGGGGGCCATACGGGATATCAGGGCTCATACCTAATATCACAGCTGCATGCAAAGCAATTTCATTCCTCAAGGTGCTGTCTGTCTAGATCTAAACTTGTTTGGAGCTACTCTCAGCTGTGTTCAGGGCTTATTCCTAACTACATATATGGATCATTCTTTTTTTTTTTTTTCTTTCGGTTTTTGGGTCACACCTGGCAGTGCTCAGGGATTACTCCTGGCTCTGTGCTTAGAAATCGTTCCTAGCAGGCTTAGGGGAACATATGGGATGCCAGGATTTGAACCACCATTTGTCCTGGATTGGCTGCATGCAAAGCAAATGCCCTACTACTGTACTAGCTCTCCAGCCCCATCATGGGTCATTCTGGGCTGGGCTGGGGTGTGCCAGGAATTGAACCTGGGTCAACCGCGTGTAAGACAAGTGCCTTACTCCTGTACCATCTTTCTGGTGCATGAGTTTTCTTACCTGTATTAAAAGATAGACACTATTGACATACTAAACTATACTTTCTCTGTACAGTATATAGATGATTTTTAAAGTTTTAGCTAGTTATTATTAAATCATCTGTCTACCTCTTACTGTTTATTAGTCACTTATGACATGAATTAAGAACTAAATATTAGTAGTCTATTGTCATTATATATTTTGGATGTTGGATGGTACTTAGGGACTATTATTGTTAATATGCAGGGAACCATTTGTGGTGCTAGGGATCAACCAGCTGCATAGAACACAAGTGCCTTAACTTCTGGACTGTCTCTGCCTGCCAAGATAATTTTGTAATGTGAAATGGACTGGAGAAATTGAGTGTCTGTGCATGTGTGTGTATGTATATGTATGAATATGAACATACTTTTATGTAAAGAATATACTCAAGTTAGTCACTGAATCTTTAAAAAACATTTTTGACTTTAATGACATGGTATAGTAAGGTCAAAGTTGATTTTAAGATGATAATTAGTGAAATTCATATTTTATATGTTTCCACAATAGAAACTAATTTTTATGAAATTTATGTGTATATCTTTCTTAAAAATTATGATTACTTGAGGTTGTTTGGTTTTCAATTTTGGAACTTTTCTTGGCTCTGTGCTCAGGAATCACTTGTGGTGATGTTCAAGGGACCATATGTGATGCTTGGGAACAAACTAGGATGAGCAGCATTCAAGGCAAATGCTGCAATATAACCACTGTGCTATCCCTCTGACACTGAGACAGTGTGTTTTGGTTTGTTCATTTTACAAGGTGGATAGACTTTAATGTAGAGATTATATAAGTATTTAAGGTCATGCGATTATATATCAGAATTTGAATCTCTAAAAACTTAGTAATAAGTTCTTGGTAATATGAATCAATTTGTTTGCATTAAACTTTTGAGAATTGACCTGTCTTCAAAGTGAAATAGAACACAAAATGATTAATATGGAAATAAATGTAAGTAGATTACAAAAGAGTCAAATATTTGATTTAGTAGACTCTGCTGTATTAATTATACTGAGATTTTGTCTACTCTTAGAGCTTGTTGAACAGTGGAATTATTTGTACCTATTATAGTTTTAGAAATATTTTTGGAGACCTTTATTCTCTAATACTGTTTATTTTTTTAAATTTGAGGAAACAAGATTAGTTAGAAAGTAATGCTTTCATCAGTTTACTTGTAACAGGAACCTTCAGAAGGAGAGATAGATCTATTGACATTTCATTCTTGTTGATATATTTTATTTAAAAATTAAATGTATGTTGGTACTTATCATTTTATTATATTTTTGATTTTCCACATAATGCTTAGATTCCTTAGATCAATGGCATTTAATCAAACTTTTTTCATTGAGTATTATCAGAACTAAATATTTTGTTGTTGTAAATTAAGCTTGTTCTTAGCTTTTTTGGAGTTTATACTATGGAGAAGAAAGACATTAAACTGGCAATTATATCATTATTTAATTTCAATTGGGATAAGCTTTTATTTATTTATTTTTCCTTTTTTTTTTTTTTTTTGACCACAGTGTTAAAGTACCCATGGCTCTGCACTCAGAAATTGCTCCTGGCAGGCTTGGTACCATATGGGATGCTGGGGATCGAACCCAGTTCCATTCCAGGTCAGCTTTGTGCAAGGCAAATGTCCTACTGCTGAACTACCACTCTGGTCCCTGGGATAAGCTTTTTTTTTGGTTTTTGGTTTTTGGGTCACACCCAGCAGTGCTCAGGAGTTACTCCTGGCTCTACGCTTAGAAATCACTCCTGGCAGGCACGGGGGACCATATGGGATGCTGGGATTCGAACCAATGACCTTCTGCATGAAAGGCAAATGCCTTACCTCCATGCTATCTCTCTGGTCCCTCTGGGATAAGCTTTTAAAGGAGAAAGAATCTGGATAAATTTATCATGCAACTAAAAGCTAGATAAGGATTCTCCACTGGATCACTAATTAACTATCATCTCATCCCATGTTGGGATTCATTTAGTGATCCAATAGAATATACTGTATCATGTCTAGAACCTGAATAATTTGAGTTGAATTTTTAAGTGCTGTATTTTCCGGCATATAAGATGACTGGGCGTATAAGACGACCCCCTACTTTTGCAGTTAAAACATAGGTTTAGGCCTATATTCGCTGAATCAGACAGAACGTTCCTGTGCTGCAACTGTATGTACACAGTGAGCCAATCACAAGCAAAGGTTCAAAGGTTATACTGTAAGAGACTTCCTCTCTGACTCTGGCCAATCTGAGCAGGCTTTTTACAGTGTAGATTCGGGTCCAGAACATTGTCTAATTTGCATGCATAAAAAGCCTGCTTGGATTGGCTGAGTTAGAGAGGCGGTCCGAGCAGCCTTGCAGTGATTGGTGCAGGATCGAGTTGGAAAATTCGTTTTGTGGCAATATTCAGATAATTTTCGTTTAGCGGCATATTGAAACATTTTTCGGGATATACTCGGTGTATAAGACGACCTCCGATTTTTGGTTGACTTTTTTTTGTTTCAAAAGTCGTCTTATATGCCGGAAAATACGGTAAGTCACAGGGCAAGCCTGTGCGTAGTTTTGACTTTCTGTAAGGAATTAGGAAAATAATATTACAGTATTCCATATTTATTATCTTATGCAGAAGCTTTAAAATAACCAGTTAAAAACTTTGTCAGGGAGTTGAGGGAGGGAGGATATTTTATTTTTCTATGCTAAAGCTATTGAATCAATTTTCAGAGATATAAATCATATACATCTATAGTCCAAGGCTATTGTGATGGCCAACCAGATATTAGAGTCGTACCAAGAAGTGATTGGTTACTGAATAAGAAAAAAGTAATCAATTTTAAATGTCTCAAGTGATAGTAGGATTTTCGTTAGGATTTCTTTTATAATTTAGTTTTTAAGACACCTGAAAAATTGACTTTTTTTTTTAAGAATAACTGCACTTTAGATATGTCAGCAATGTTACCCATTTTTAAATTGCATATTAAAGTTAGACTTTGTTATATTTTCTTTTCTTTTTCTCTTAGGAACTAAACAGCTTAAACATATTTTATTAAAAGATGTGGACACTATTTTTGAATGTAAATTATGCCGCAGTCTCTTCAGAGGATTACCAAATTTAATTACCCATAAGAAATTCTACTGTCCACCAAGTCTCCAGATGGATGACAGTAAGTTTTATTTATATATCCAGTTATGCATGTTATAGTTAGGTGTTTTGCTAAGCTATATCTTGTGCTTAGAAGGTATTACTAGCTAGTTACAGATAATTTAATGATGGAGAGTAAAATGAAATACATGACTAGTTATATTTAGTTTCTTAGAGTTTTATGGCTTGTTTTGCTTTAGAGCCAAACTTGTTCTCAGGGCTTACTCCTCGCTCTGTGCTCAGGGATCACTTCTTGTGGGCTCTGGAGACTATTATGGGCTGCCAGATATCAAACCCAGGTCAGCCTTGTCCAAAGCAAGCAACACAAACTGCTGTACTGATTTCTCCAGTTTCTTCTTACTTGTTTTTCAGTAGTGCTTTTTTTTTTCTCTTGGATATTTTCTACAATACATAGATTTTTATTTGAGATTATATTTGTATTAAAATATTAGATATGAAAATAAAGCAAAAGAAAAACAGATGAAAACATTTTTTTAAAGCTGAAAAAAGAAAGTAAATTGGATAAGAGGAGAGACACCTCAATAGGCTGTGTATATGCTTTGCATGCATGATCCCCATGTTTTATCCTAGCACGAAAGAGGCTTTGAGCATTGAGTTGGAAACAGTCCCTGAATATTACCAGCTCCAATATAATGGTTTTTTTTTTTTGATATTTATGTGAGCCATATAGTTTATACTCAAGGTTCTTATAAGTTTATAAACCCTGAGTTTTGGGCTCAAGGCTTAGTCTTGGCTCTGTTTGATGCTCAGGGATAATATATGTGGTACCAGTGATTAAATGGGAATTGACCACTTTCAAGGAAAGTTCATTAACCCCTGTATGTGGCCCCTATGTGTTAAAATAATAAAACTTTAAGAAAGGGGATAGTATTATTTTTTACTCTTAATTTCTTTAACAACTTTTACCATATATTATTGGTCATTTGTTTAGATTCCCCTTAAATACATGAGAACATTTGAAATTGAAGAAAGAAAAATAATTAGTTTCTTAGGAAGTGAAGAGCATTAACATATTACTCTTTATACTGTTCTGTGGGTATTGAAGATTAGTTTTGTCCTGAGTGAAATTGTTATTTTATCAGAAGCTTAATTAAACTCAATAGTTTTATGCATTGGAGTCTGTTTAAAGTTAAAGTCATGGTGGAGCCAGATATATGTCGCATTAAGTTGTCCCTATATGATTAAATTAGTATAATGTGTTCCTTTTTTCAATATTTGGAAATTTATTTAAAAACTGACATAAAGTTGTTCATAATTCAGTTATTTTGGATATTCATGTATTTTTTGAGAAAATTATGCATTAATTGAAATGAAAACAATTACAGAAAAAATTACAAAGTATATTATAATATGAAGATTGACATATTCAGACATATGTGTAAAGGAAGGAAAAGAGGTCTTATGTTTATGCCTTATGTATCTGGAAGTTGCAGATAAACCTAAAATATTTTCAGTAAAAATAGGGGAAGTAATTTCAAAAATTTGAATAATGCATATAATATACACAGATCTATGCTTTGAAAATATAAAAGAAAAACAAAACAAATATCAAATAGTAGTCAATTGAAATGGAGGTGGAAATTTGTATTTGACAGCATGAATACTTCAACATTTATTGAAAGAATATTTCTTCCACATGAGCATTCATAATATCTTGTGAAAATAATATAACTGAAAATATGATGAAAAATATGTTTAGAAATCAATTTTCAGTCTTAATTACTAGCTTTATAGAAACTTGAAAAAAAAATTTTATGTACTAACTTCTGTATTTGGGAATGTTGCACTGGTGAAGGGGGTTGTTCTTTATATGACTGAAACCCAACTAAAATCATGTCTGTAATCAAGGTGCTTAAATAAAGATATTCATGTGTTTTTGATATAAAAACTAATTCCTTTGAAACATTTTATTTTTGTTTTTTTTAGGGTTTTTTTTGGGGGGGTCTCACCTGCTGATGCTCAGGGGTACTCCTGGCTATGTGCTCAGAAATTGTCCCTGGCTTTAGGGGACCATATGGATGCTGGGGATTGTACAAGGCAAATGCCCCACTGCTGTGCTACCACTCTGGCCCCTCCTTTAAATATTTTTTTATTAATAATTTTTATTTTGACCAAAGTGGATTATAAATCATTCACAGTAGTATTTTAGGTACATAGTGGCATTGAATCGGGCATTCCCAGCACCAATGTTATCTTCCCTCCAGCATGCATCCCATATCACCCCTCCTTTGCCCCCTGGGCTGCTAATATAAGTGGTCCCTTCTGTGTTTAGCTTGTTGTAGATTGGATATCAATTCTCTTGTAGTTGGCTTTGGATTTTGTGTTTAAGTCTGATCATTTTTTATTTCTACTCAACGTTCGTACGACTGTTTGGTGTTGGTACCCTCCGTTATTTCCCCCACAATTTGTGAGGCAGAACAAGATAGTTCAAGTTATGTGGTTCTGTTTGAAGGTAAGAAAAAAGAAAGAAAAAGAAAAAAAGTGGGGGGCAAAAATTCAAACAAGCAAAATATGGGAGGAGTCCTTCTAGAGACTATAAAAATCAATTTAAGAAAAGAAAGGGAAAAAGAAAGGAAAACATAAAAATAATACAAAAAAAATCAACCCCCCCCAAAACAAAACAAAACAAAACAAAAACAAAAACAAAAAACTTGAAAAGCACCATAGTAATAAAGACAACAACCTAACACTAACCACGGTCCTGAAATAAAGATGAAATAAAGCACAGGGCAAAAATAAATAAATAAATAAATAAAAAATAAAAAAATAAAAAAGGCAAAGAAAAGAAATAAAACAAGCAGCAACAATTATAAGAAAATAAATTTAAAAAATTTAATTGTGCTATTTTTTTTTTTTGCATAGGCACAGTAAAAATTGGGGAGATTAGAAAGGGAATTCCCCTGGCCTAAGAGATACAGGGTTTCTCCGCCCTTGAAGTATATTGTCATGGGTATAACTACAGGCTCTGTACATGCTCTTTTACTCTCCCCAGGTCCTTTTGTGATGTCTGGAAGTTTTCTGCTCTGTCGTGGATGATAAGATCAGGCCTCTGTAGCTAGTGATCTTAGTATTTGCCCATGTCATAGGATGGAGCCTAGGATAGAGTCTTTCTTTACAGTTTCAGAAGTTCTGTTCCATCACTGTTATTTTAATTTTCTATAGTTGGTGGACTTGGTTTTTGCACTGATCCTAGGACGAAGCCAAGGATAGAATCTTTCATTATGTTTCCAGAAGTTCTGCTCAGTTGCAGTTGTCTCAGTCAGACCTCTGGTATTAGAGTTCTTGGTTGTTGTATAGATCATAGGCCAAAGCCTAGACTCAGGTCTGTTTTATTGGTCCCAGGATACATTCTGCCCAGTCATGGTGGTCACAGTCAGTCTTCTGTAGTTAGCGATTTTGGCTTTTGCACAGATCAAACATTTTAAAAGCAATAAGCTACCTTCATTATTTGTTTTCAAGGATTAAGTTCTTGTGGATTTAGAAAATATAGAATTAATTTTGTCAATTTTATAACCGAATTTATGAGTTTTATGAGTTTTTCAAATTTTTTGAATAGAAATGAAATGAAATCTGACTCCAAATTGAAAAAAATATTGCTTAAATAAACATGAAATTAATTTGAAATTTATACAGGCCATAAATACAACAAAAATTTGTTTGAAAACTTTCTCTGTTACTATTAATCATTCTAATGTAATGAAAAGGCCATTATATAGCTTAGTTTTAAGTCCAATCTTTTAATTTGAGAAATAGGAAAAATTAGGTAATTTTCTGATAGTTATACTTTATTATTTTTGTTGTGAATTTGATTTATTAAGTTGGATAAATTGGATTACTGTGTATTCTTGGCAACATTTATTCTGGATATATTTCTTTGAAGTTGTAATCCATATTCCTGTTTTATCATCTTCAGAACAAAGATGAGTAGACTAAAACTTAGGAATCATTTGATTTTTTGAGTTGATACCAGATTGATGATGCATCTTTGTAGCTAGATTTTATTCACATACTTAATTTTTGAGGGGCATGGTTTTGAGCTATGACTGATCTGTTTCTGATTCTGTGTTCAGGATTGACTTTTGCCAATGCTCTGGGGATTTGATAGGTTTGCTTGTATGTTGTGCCAGGCAGGGACTGGTAACTTCTTTGATGAGGGTGACTTAGGGGGGTCTATGGTTTGGGTTGTGCCACATACGGCTCTCCCCAGGCCTTACTCCAGGTTCTGTGCTTGGGGATCACTATACAGTGCTTAGAATCGGAACTGAGGTTGGCCATATGCAAGGCAAGCATTTTAGCCCTCCTACACTATCTCTTTGGCCTTGTAGCCAGATTTTTTGAGCTGTATGTGTACACATAACTGTTATGCAGTTATTAAAATTAGGATGTTGGTTGCATATAGAAGTTTATAATTATAAAATTAAAATTACATCTGTTTTATACTCTATAATTATTAAGGAATAGAATTGTTTCATCTTAAGACATGTAATAAACTAGCTTTAATACATATTTCTGCATTATATTTTTTAAATGTTTATAAGATATTCAAATGCCTTCCTGTAGTTAAACTAGGTTATTATGGGCTAAGAAAATAGGAGTGTTTTTTTTTACAAAATCATTTTTATATTAGCATTATTTTGATATTTTTTTCTATTTTGGCTTATGAGATTTTTTTTCTGGATTAAAGTTTTTATGCTAAAATATTATTGAGGACTCATATTATATGTTAAGGATATAGAAGCAGATGGAGTTCTGGTGATTGCATCTGCTCCTTTACATTTGTGTGCTGTGATCAGATAGATTTTTTTTGTTTGTTTTTGGGTCACACCCAGCAGCCCACTGGGGTCACTCCTGGCTCCATGCTCAGAAATCGCTCCTGGCAGGCACGGGGGACCATATGGATTGCCAGAATTCGAACCACTGATCTTCTACATGAAAGGCAAATGTCTTACCTCCATGCTATCTCTCCGATAGATTTTTAATTAAACTAAGTTTTAGTTTAAAGCGAGTTTTTATTCTCATAAAATTACCAAAAAGTACAATATTCTTATAAAAAATAAATGTGAACCAGTAATAAAAGAAATTTTTAGAGTTCATAATACATTTTGAAATAACAGAGGTCTTATCTAATCATATTTAATTTTTTTCTCTAACAGACCTTCCTGATGTAAATGATAAGCAGAGTCAAGCTATAAATGATCTCCTAGAAGCCATTTATCCAAGTGTGGACAAACGAGAATATATTATTAAGCTAGAACCTATAGAAACTAATCAGAATGCCGTGTTTCAGTATATTTCAAGGACTGATAATTCTACTGAAGTTACAGAGTCAAGCAGTCCTCCTGAAGAAGTTGAAGTTCAAATACAGGAAACTACTAGCACTGAACAGTCTAAAACATCACCCGTCCCAAATACAGAGGTGGAAACTACAGAGCCCTCTCCTGTTGAGATTGTGGCAGATGAAGTTGCACCTGCGTCTGTTGAACAACCTCAGGAATCACAGGCTGACTTGGATACTTCAGACAATTCTGATTTTGGTCACCAGTTGATATGTAGTCTTTGTAGAAAAGAATTCAATTCCAGGCGAGGCATTCGTCGTCACATTCGGAAAGTGCACAAGAAAAAGATGGAAGAACTAAAAAAGTACATTGAAACACGAAAGAAACCAAACAAGTCTAAGGGACGCAATAAGAATTTTCTAGTTTCATTAAGCAGGAGTTGTCCAGTATGTTTTAAATCATTTGCTACAAAAGCGAATGTAAGGAGGCATTTTGATGAAGTTCATAGAGGACTAAGGAGGGATTCAATTACTCCTGATATAGCAACAAAGCCGGGGCAACCTTTGTTCCTGGATTCTGTTTCTCCTAAAAAATCTTTTAAGACGCGTAAACAAAAGTCTTCAAAGGCTGAATACAATTTAGCTACATGCAAATGCCTCCTTTGCAAGAGGAAATATAGTTCACAAATAATGCTTAAAAGACATATGCAAATTGCCCACAAGATAACTCTTTCTGGACCAAACTCTAAAAGAGAGAAAGGCCCTAATAATACTGCCAAAAGTTCAGAAATAAAAGTTAAAGTTGAACCAACAGATTCTGTAGAATCTTCACCCCCTTCTATTACCCATTCTCTACAGAATGAATTAAAAGGAACAAATCATTCAAAGGAAAAAAAGAACACACCGGCAGCACAGAAAAATAAAGTTAAACAAGACTCTGAAAACCCTAAATCAACTAGTCTGTCTGCTGCAGGTGGCCATCAAAAAACCAGGAGACCAAAACTTTCAGCTGGCTTTGACTTTAAGCAACTTTACTGTAAACTTTGTAAACGTCAGTTTACTTCCAAACAGAACTTGACTAAACACATTGAGTTGCACACAGATGGGAATAACATTTATGTTAAATTCTACAAGTGTCCTCTTTGCACTTATGAAACTCGTCGGAAGCGTGATGTGATACGACATGTAACTGTGGTTCATAAAAAGTCATCCCGCTATCTTGGGAAAATAACAGCCAGTTTAGAGATCAGGGCTATAAAAAAGCCCATTGATGTTGTTCTAAATAAAGTGGGAAAAAGAGGCCCTCCGAGGGACGAGGCAAAACATAGTGATTCAAAACATGATGGCACTTCTAACTCTCCTAGTAAAAAGTACGAAGTAGCTGATGTTGGTATTGAAGTAAAAGTCACAAAGAACTTTTCTCTTCACAGATGCAATAAATGTGGAAAGGCATTTGCCAAAAAGACTTACCTTGAACACCATAAGAAAACTCATAAGGCAAATGCTTCCAATTCACCTGAAGGAAACAAAACCAAAGGCCGAAGTACAAGATCTAAGGCTCTTGTCTGGTGAGGAACAGTTACAGAGTTTTGCTCCCTCCCCCCCCCCCCATCAAACTAAAAATTATTTGACCGTAATTTGTAGCTGGTTCCGTTTTAACATGTATTTGCTTCCACATATCTATGGTAATGGGAACTGCAAAAGTAATGTGCAATATGCATTTACTTCTGCAGTGACCTTTGTTCTAGTGGCTTGGGAACAAAAGTTACATCAAAGCTTATCTTCTATAGGACAATGCCATATAGTTATAGATAGATGGCACAGGGTCAGTGCTTTCCTTTTACTGTTGTAAAAAGTACACATTCATATTGGCTTATGTTTACAGAAGTCTTCTGTTTAAACTAACTTTGCACAGGTTCAATTTAATTCAGTGACTTAGTCTACTAATTAATGCATTGTAGGAAAGTTAAATATATTAGAATAAATTTGTGAAGGCAATAATTATAGGAAAATAGTATTTTGAGGCACTGTGATTATTGTAAAAATTAATCTCTGTGACAGCTAAATAAAATGCTGTGCTCAGAAAAAAATTCTCAAGTTTAATTTAGAATGATTAGTTTTATTATTTATGTTTGACATAGTGATTCCAGACAATGTGATAGCAGAAAGTTTGTTTGTTTTTTTTTTCTCTTCTGTTGAATGTCAGAATAATGGTTTTTTAGTTTGTGTGTGAAAAAATGATGAGCGTAGGTCCCAAGTCCTTATTCTTACTTTTTAAGTTTAACAAACCTTTTGGTGATCATCATTTTAATATAGTCATTATGTAAGAATTTTTTCCTTTATTTGGTGGTTGTATATTGCAAGAAAAGGAAAATCTCTTATTGGGAAAGAAGAAAAATTACATTTATTTTTAGAGGGATTTTGAGCAAATGTAGATTTGACAAAATGCAGTCAAAAATAAAAATTAAACTACCTGGATTTGTTTTTGCAAGTCTATATATTTTAAAATTTTACATTCAGTAAAATGTCCCTTAGTAGTAAGTCATTTAACATATTTAAAGAGCATTAAATTATTTTTTAGTACTATGTCCCTTACTAGTAAGTCATTTAATACACTTAAAGAGCACTAATTATTTTTTGATTCAGATTTTGAAGCAGGATGCTTAGTTTCAAGTGCTGAGACATTAAATGTTCTGGTTTGGTTATCACACAGTTTTTATTTGGAAAACTTGAGATGAAGCCATCCTTTATAAATCATTTACTTTGTATAATAGAAAAACTAGGTTTTATTAGTAAACTCAAAAGTGTTCATTTATTCCCATTTCTCCTCAGATAACTTCAAGTGATGTACGAAAAGGTTTGGAGTTCATTTTTGTGGAAAGACTTTATATTGGTGTTAGAACCACTAAACGTCTTCAAATGGTACTATGAGAGAAAAAGAAAACAATTTTCCTAAATATTCAACTGTAACTGCTGTTTTCTGACTAAAATAATAACAACCTAACCACTTGTTTATAAGGCACTGCCTTTTCAGCACTTTCAAGTAGCTATGACATTACATTTTGTCATCACAGCCCATCAGCTAATTGCCCTTGACCTTGTGCATTTTGGTTTATAGTTTTTAGAAAAATGTTGCAAAGTTTGTTTCCTAAGAAGTTTGTTGATTAAAGTGATCAACAGCCTGAAGAAAATATCACACTGGTGACTTTAATTGACAAAGCCCTTATAGCCTAGAGGTTTAGTTCTACTTTATTATTTTTCCTTTCAGGTTGTACAGATAGATGATTTTTTAGTCAATGTATGGTACGATCAAAAGACAGACTAGTAGCAACATATGTAAATATTTAACCTACTATTTATACTTATTTTTATATGTTTATTTTTATTCTGTAGAACTTAAATGTTTAAAAGTTTCATTCTGAAATATATATTACAAGAAGTTTCCGGTTCATTTTCATCCATGGATGATTATATTTTTCATATATAGACACTTGGATTTTGAATGAAATTTAAACATTCCTTGATTTTCCCTTAAATTTTATACAAAGCACTTTAATGTTAGATGCAACTTAAGTTTTCAGTTTCTCTTTTTTTAAAGATCATATATTTACTAATGTTAATATGAAGGTATAAAATATCTACTATTTTATGGATGTTGACAATCCATCTACAACCACATCTTATTACTAGTTTGTTTTCCATCAATATTGTTTAGAAAAAAGGAAGATTGGGTATAAAACCTGATTTTAGTTTCTTTCTCCCAAGAAAAATGTTAAATGACCCATTTAGATGAAATTTGATTCCTACTGTAAAATTGGAAAATAATGAATTTTTACTCATTTTCATAATCACGATTTTAGGGAAACAGAAGTATATATATATTTATGAAACCTTGGACAGGTTTTTGTGTATCAATGTTTTGTACATTTAGGGTATATTTTATTTTGTAGTGATTTTTGTCAAATTATAATTTTAAAACTATAGTAGAGATTATATTGCCATGTTTTTATATAGGTTTACACTTGTACTTAAGAGGGATCCTGTCCCATCAATATACATTTGTATAAACTTTTTAAATGTTGAAGATCCACAAGGTCATAATACAGTGCTCCTATAGCTAGAAAAATACCCTTCCCAGTGCATTGCACTAAAATAAACTGTGAAAGGAAACTAGAAAGACTGTAACTGTTGCTGGAAATGTTCTATATTGAATGTAAATGCTCTTGTTGAAAAAATGTACTCTATGTGATGGAAATAAACCAGACTCAAAGTTATTTCAGCTAAATGTGCTTCAACAAAGGTACATTGGTTGAAACTTAATGTTTTATTAGCAAATTTAATATTCCGTGACTATTATTCCGGCTTCACTTTAATTATATCCTGATAGTTGTATTTTTAAGTTTAGAGTGACAATTTCTTTAATTTAAAAACATATTCTTTTCCACTTGTACTTATAGGTCTAACTTTAATTATTAATAACATAATATATTTAGGGAACTTAATGTGTAGGTGGTATCTCATTTATAAACCCATCTTCATTAGTTGCATATTATTAAATCTCTGTTTGACTTTTTGCAAGGTGTTATCTTTTATGTATCCACACACAACATGTTTCAAAGATTTTTTTCAAACTTAAATACCTATAACCAGAGGACTCCTAAAAGACTTGGGGTAGTTTTTTTCTTCAGCTTTTTATTTGTTATATTAGACTTTTCTTTTCTGTATTGTTGAATACTATAGGAAAGAAAGAAATAGCTTGGTGTTGGCACAAGGGAAGCTCCAGTTGCTGGAATCCCTTACCACTCATTTTTTTCCACTGTACCATTCATAATGTATAAATGTAACAATTGAAGGCCACAGAACAAGAATTTAAAGGATGACAGAAACCTTTCAGGACTGTCAAGAGTTTTCCCCCCTTAATTCTGAAAAAAATAGTAGCACTATACCAATACTTGGTTTTTTATTTTTTTGAGTTGACTTCTAATTTTACTTTATATTGTAAACAAATTATTATCTCATATACAAATAAAGAGAACTGCTTTTGCCACTGTAACAATTGTATATAAAGACCCATCCATAGAATCCATGTAGAATTTTTTTTAATTTTAATTTTATTTATTTTTAAGTATGAATACATTTTTGATATTCTTTATATATAAATATTTAAGCACCACAATTACAAGCATGTTCATAGTTGGGTTTCAGTCATAAACAGAATACACCCCCTTCACCAGTGCAACATTCCCACCACCAAATGCCCTCCTCCTCCCCCACCCCTGCCTGTATCACAACAGGCATTCTGCTTTTCTGTTTTTATATTTAGACAAGTATTGTTATTCTAGAGAAGTAGAATATCAATACTTGTCTAAATATAAAAGGTTTGAGCAATTAGGGGCCAGAGTGATAGTGCAGCCATAGGATGTTTGCCTTGTGTGCAGCTGACACAGGACTGGACCTCAGTTAGATCCCCGGCATCCCATCTGGTTCCCCAAAGCCAGGAGCAATTTCTGAGTACATAACCAGGAGTAACCCCTGAAAATGGCCCAAAACAAACAAAAAGTTCGAGGGGCTGGAGTGGTGGTATAAGCGGTAGGGCATTTGCCTTGCACACGCTGACCTAGGACTGCAGTTTGATCCCCCCTGCATCCCATATAAGCCCAAGCCAGGAGGGATTTCTGAGAACATAACCAGTAGTAACCCTTGAGCGTCACCAGGTGTGGCCCAAAAACCAAAAAAAATAATTTTTTGAGCAATTAGGTGCATTTTTTTATAATATCCAAATTAAATAATCATGATAGACTTAGGACTTAGGGACCAAGCTAGGACTATTTTTAGAAATAAAATAATTTATTTTAGGAATAAAAATAGTCAGGTAGAAATGTTTTATTCCTATTCTTTTCTGCACTTCATCCTTTTTTTTTGACTTGAGTTCTGTCATCTTAGAGGCTTAGAGTTAAGGCTTCTAAAAAAGGGGCCTAATGTGTACCAAAAGCTTTTTCTGCATGTAAGTTATTTAATAGCACGTTCTTTGGTGTTCTGTGAAGTCATTAGGCAGATATTAAAAAAAAAAACTGTAGTTAGTATTAATTCTATCTCTGATTACAAATTTATATCTACTGCATATGCTTTTCTATAGAAGTCAGTTCAGTTTCCTTTCTGAAGATAATCCCCCAAGGTGTGGTGGAAAGAGGAGAAACAATTATATATTTGATTTACACTTGATAAATGGGAAGTACAAGTGCAAGCTGTATGAGGTATGGCTAATATTTATGTTCATTTGGTGCTGTTTTTGTCTCTCCACCCCTATTCACACCTTATTTCAAGAAGAAAACTTTGAAGAATGTTTTCTTATAAATTTCACTTGGCATTTTATATATAAAAACTTAGCATATATGGGGCTGGAGCAATAGCACAGCAGTAGGGGTTTGCCTTGTACATGGCATATTCAGGATGGACTTTGTTCATCCCCGTTGTCCCATATGGTCCCCCAAGCCAGAGTAATTCCTGAGTGCATAGCCAGGAGTAACCCCTGAGCATCACCGAGTGTGGCCTCCCTCCCAAAATAAAAAGAAAACCTGAGCATGTATATATTATATATGTATGTTACATAGCTATGTAACATATACATGCTATGTATTTAATTATTTCTTCACACTTTCTTTTAGGAATGTCTTATATTGCTTTATGATCAGAAGGCTGCTGTTGTTCTTTGCTTTAAAATTATGAGCTTATGAATGCAATAGTACGGAGTTTTGTGATTTTGTTATTATTTGAGCCTGTAGTAGTAGTTTTCCTATAATAGGACAAAAAAATGATGAGTATCCGTTCTTATTGTGAAATTGCAAAAGATCACCTCACGTAGCATAACTACAGAAAAAGAGATAGAAACTCATTAAAGTTTTTTTTTAGAAATTACATTTTCAGGGCCCGGAGAGATAGCACAGCGGTGTTTGCCTTGCAAGCAGCCGATCCAGGACCAAAGGTGGTTGGTTCGAATCCCGGTGTCCCATATGGTCCCCTGAGCCTGCCAGGAGCTATTTCTGAGCAGACAGCCAGGAGTAACCCCTGAGCACCGCCGGGTGTGACCCAAAAAACCAAAAAAAAAAAAAAAAAAAAAAAAAAGAAATTACATTTTCAGTTTTTCTGCAGAATCTATGGAAATGTAGATTCCCAGGAGTTTTATACATTAATTTTCTAATGGATCTATAAATTACCAGTATTATGATTTATTTTATTTTTTATTTAAAAAACTTTATTACATACATGATTGTGTTTGGGTTTCAGTCATGTAAAAAACACCACCCATCACCATCACCAGTGCAACATTCCCATCACCAATGTCCCAAATCTCCCTCCTCCCCACCCAACCACCGCCTGTACTCTAGACAGGCTTTCTATTTCCCTCGTACATTCTCATTATTAGGATAGTTCAAAACGTAGTTATTTCTCTAACTAAACTCATCCCTGTTTGTGGTGAGCTTCATGAGGTGAGCTGTAACTTCCAGCTCTTTTCTCTTTTGTGTCTGAAAGTTATTATTGCAAGATTGTCTTTCATTTTTCTTAAAACTCATAGATGAGTGAGACCATTCTGCGACTTTCTCTCTCTCTGACTTATTTCACTCAGCATAATAGATTCCATGTACATCCATGTATAGGAAAATTTCATGACTTCATCTCTTCTGACAGCTGCATAATATTCCATTGTATATATGTACCACAGTTTCTTTAGCCATTCATCTATTGAAGGGTATCTTGGCTGTTTCCATAGTCTTGCTATGGTAAATAGTGCTGCAATGAATATAGGTGTAAGGAAGGGATTTTTGTATTGTATTTTTGTGTTCCTAGGGTATATTCCTAGGAGTGGTATAGCTGGGTTGTTTGGGAGCTCGAGTTCCAGTTTTTGGAGGAATCTCCATATTGCTTTCCATAAAGGTTGAACTAGACGGCATTCCCACCAACAGTGGATAAGAGTTTCTTTCTCTCCAGATCCCAGCCAACACTGCTTGTTCTCATTCTTTGTGATGTGTGCCAATCTCTGGGGTGTGTGAGGTGGTACCTCATAGTTGTTTTGATTTGCATCTCCCTGATGATTAGTGATGTGGAGCATTTTTTTCATATGTCTTTTGGCCATTTGTATTTCTTCTTTGTCAAAGTGCCTGTCCATTTCTTCTCCCTATTTTTTTGATGGGATTAGATGTTTTTTTTTCTTGTAAATTTCTGGCTTGTATATTTTGGAGATTAGCCCCTTGTTTGATGGGTATTGGGTGAATAGTTTCTCCCACTAAGTGGGTGGCTCTTGTGTCCTGGGCGCTATTTCTTTTGAGGTGCAGAAGCTTCTCAGTTTAATATATTTCCATCTGTTTATCTCTGCTTTCACTTGCTTGGAGAGTGCAGTTTCCTCTTTGAAGATGCCTTTAGTCTCAATGTCCTGGAGTGTTTTACCTACGTGTTGTATATATCTTATGGTTTCGGGTCTGATATCAAGGTCTTTCGTCCACTTGGATTTAACCTTCGTACATGATGTTAGCTGGGAGTCTAATTTCAATTTTTGCATGTGGCTAGCCAGTTGTGCCAACACCACTTGTTGAAGAGGCTTTCTTTGCTCCAGTTAGGATTTCTTGCTCCTTTATCAAAAATTAGGTATTGTATGTCTGGAGAACATTCTCTGAGTATTCAAGCCTATTCCACTGATCTGAGGGCCTGTCTTTATTCCAGTACCATGCTGTTTTGATAACTATTGCTTTGTAGTACAGTTTAAAGTTGGGGAAAGTAATTCCTCCCATATTCTTTTCCCCAATGATTGCTTTAGTTATTCTAGGGTGTTTATTGTTTTGCCATGGTTGTCAGAGTTGCTATGAACTCTAAGATGTGCAACATGTTGGCGGTGCTATTACACTAAATAGTTTTGTGTACTATACTATTCTTTTTGTCTAAGAGCTAAAAGAAACTGGTGTTGAAAACGAGTAAGGACCAGCAAAATTCATGACATGTGTGCTTGCTATATACCACGTGGCATCATATAAATAGTATTTATGTCCCTAATTTACCAACAGTCAGCCCTATTAAGTTGAAGAGCTGGTTTCACTACCCCTATTTTATAGGACAGAAAATTGAAGCTTATCTGTGCTTCAGAAATTCAGAATTGACATTATAACTAGAAAGTTTGTGCCCTTAATCAGTATATTTTTGTATATTTGATTGTTTGTAAAGTGTAATTAGTACATTACTTTATTGGCAGTTTAGTGTAATGATTTGTAACTAGATCAGTTGTTAATTTTTTGATCTACAAGTTATTTTGTGTGTGTGAGCTACTTAAAAATATGTCCTTAGTTACCTATAATATTTATAATATATCCTGCTTTCTAAGACTGTTTTGATGAAGGTATATGTAAAATAGAACAATGCCTAGCATATTATAATGATCATATTTAGATTTGATTAGTTTGTGATTTCCATAGCACATTAAGATGTGAAATTTAAGCATTTCTCTTGAAATTATTCAAATAATCATTCAAATGATTCAAACTTATTCAAATAATTGAGTTATTATTTGTTATTCAAATTATTCAAATAAGTTATTTGAAATATTCAAATATTTGAAGTTATTCAAATAACTCTTAAGTTAAATTTAAATGGAACTTTGTTCATTAGAAAAGTATCACTAAAAATATCACTGTAATGTCACCTTTTTTAAAAACTATTTTTCAATGAAGATGATCAAATAATGTTATTTGTTACCTGATAATCTCCTAACAAGATATTATTGATGGAACCTATCTTTTAAAAAGTATTAGGTAATCTTATCCATACTCATTGTAAATTTGACTCTTTGTAAATTAAACTTTATTTTTATTATTCCTCCCCAGAATAATCACTCTCTCACCCTATAATGCAGTTGTTTTATTTCTTGGTCTTTGTAAAATACTGCATAGGGTAAATATTAATTGAACAGATAAAATAGTCTTATAAAATAGTTGATTGCAGTATTATCGAAAGGGACATTCAGCTACAAAAGTGTAGGTTCTTCAGAAAAGTACAATTTGGGGTGAGGTGGAAATCTCTTTGGTGATTGTATTATGAAGAGATGAGATAGCGCTTGTCTGGAGTTTTGCCAAGGATAGTCAGTCATTCGTGGCAGCCCTCCAAATTTCTTTGAAGACTCAGGTATCATTAAATTGCCTGCTAATACGTTTTTCCCACTCTTTGGCCTGTTCTTGATTTTTTATTTTTAACAAGATGATGGTATTTAGAAATTTTTGTGTTTTGGTACTTGGTGTAATGGTTTGGATCAACCCTTATATCATGAACTTCAGATCAAGTGATGGGGTCAGTTCCTGGGTTGTGCAGTTTCTTTATGATTCTGGTATTCAAATATTTAAGTTATGTGAAGTATATTTCCGGTTATTAAAATGTTATTATGTTTAAGTAATAGGATGATGTGGATGAAAAGTAATAAAATAAATATAGGCACAAAATAAAAATATAGGCACTGTGGAGTAAACAAATCTTTTGTACAGTAACAACTTTTAGCCTGTCTGGCATTTTAGTATATTCAGTCTGGTAGCACTTGTAATACAAGTTATAATGTGTAATAATGATATATTCACTGGAGAAGTTATTACACAGAGGTGACTCTTAAGTATACAGCATTCTATTACAAGTTAGATTTTGAAATATTGATCTAAATTCCTACTGTCAATGGAATCACCTGAAAATACGTTGGCTTTGGAAAGAACGCCATGGCATTGTAATATATGA
Organism: Suncus etruscus; assembly: GCF_024139225.1. Lineage (NCBI taxonomy): Eukaryota > Metazoa > Chordata > Mammalia > Eulipotyphla > Soricidae > Suncus > Suncus etruscus. The sequence continues at coordinate 136,472,910 of NC_064848.1, read as the reverse complement.
AAGAATTTGTATATCTATAGACTTTGTAATATATGAAAAGGTACATTTTTAATAAGTTGAGATGCTTCTTGGATAATTTAGGTGCTTAGGTAGGCTTTTTAACCTTGAAAAAGCTATCACTTTTTTTTATACCAGCATATTTGACCCTTGTGTTAAGCCACTGCTATTTTCCAAACACCGCTGTTTGGACAAGTTTGAGTTGTTGACTCAAAACTATTACATCTTATGCTTTCCTATTAGTATTTTACAACCTTTGGCTTACTCTGAAAAAGCGTTTTAAACCCCCCTTATTCATTTCTTGAATGCTGGACACTTAAATAGCCATCATTTCATTCTTTTGGGTAAACAGAATTAGACAACAGTTAAAGCATAATTTTTTGGGGGGGCCACAGCCGGCTCAGGGGTTACTCCTGGCTGTCTGCTCAGAAATAGCTCCTGGCAGGCACAGGGGACCATATGGGACACCGGGATTCAAACCAACCACTTTTGGTTGGATCGGCTGCTTAAAAGGCAAATGCCGCTGTGCTCTCTCTCTGGGCCCAAAGTATAATTTTTTTAAGAATTGTTTTCCTAGTTCAAATCCTGATTCTTTCCTTTACTCATCATATAGATTTGACAGTTATTTAATCTAAGTTTTATTTTCTAAAATAATATTAGAAATTAGATAGGTTGTAGAATATCTAAAATTTGAGTAATATTGTATCTAACTTACTTAGCAGAATGCTTGACTCAGTTAAATATGTGTAAGAACTCAAACATTATTACTGTTGCAGTCACTAAAATTGCTGTCTATCAGTTGCTACTAAATAATTTTAGTACTTAGTTTCTGATTATCTTTATCATTTGATGTTCGTTGTTTCATAATTGTTGGCATTAAATTAGCCTTTTAACAAAAATTAGATGAAACAACTGTGATAAAGTCTAGATGCGCAGAAGTTTATTTAGTTAGATATTATTTTATATATTTAATTTACCATTTTTTGGTAGTGTCTTGTTACTCAAGAATTTGTTGAACTTTAAATATCATTTGCTTATTCATTAATAATGTCTTAAGGAACAATGTACAGTTTTTGTTTTGTTTTAGACCATACGTGGCTCTTATCAGGATTATTATAGACTCTGTGCTCAGGGATCACTTGTGACAGTGTTTAAGGGATGACACACAGTACCAGAGATCAAAAAGGAACTGGGCCATATGCAACACATGCCTTACCTGCTGTATAACTTTCCAGGAAACAATGTATAGTTTTAAGGTTTTAGGTTTAATTTTTCTAATGTAAACTTTAGGCAATGGGTAAGTGAGCACATTCTGAGTTTACAAACAAGAATTGTCTTTATCATCCTATGTCTCACTTGTGTCTATACAGTCATAGAAGAGACTGTTGAAGGAAATTTGGAATGGTTATATTAATAATCTGCTGGCCTATATTTGTCCACAATATGAATTTGCCTCTGCTTTTTTGCATAACTTTGCCTTCTAATCTGTAGCACTTCTCTGCTACAGAGTTCCTCTGCATCTCTGTGACTAATGACTTATGTTGCTTATCTTCTTTGTGTAAGCTTTCTAGCTTCTTGCCATTGCTAGTAAGTAATAGTGACATATCAAACTCATGGGAGTGCTGTGTACATTCTGAGAAATAAAACATTTTGCAGAGACTTTGGATAATTCTTTGTAAGATTTGCCTTTGTTTATGCCTATTGAATTTTGTGACAGTGCCCATTTTATAGCACATTTCACTCCCAGATCCAAAGTAAGTACATAGTTGTTGGTTCTCTTTTCTGTCATTTCTATACTCTTAGGGATTAAAATCAGTTAGTTACTGTTTCACTTACCCAATTTCACATTGCCCTTTTCTAAACTCTTATGCTGTCATCAAGCCTCAAACACTATATTTGCTCCTGTACTAATAGGAATATCCTTGCTTATGTCAAGGTCAAAAGTAGAGGATATTTTTTGTTTTCCATATCACAATTTTTCTTCTGTTACCATTTTAGTTCTTCAGAGACAGGGATATCCTTTTCCAAATATAATACTTATACCTTTTACAATCTCATTTTTTAGATATCCTTTGTAAGAGTCCTCTTTACCATTCACCATCTTCTGTCCCTGCTACAGAACTACCACTTATCCTTTAAACACTCTCAATTTCACTTTAGCCAAAATACAAACTTGCCTCCCCTTCAGATCTCTTTCTAACACTTTCCCTCATACTTGGCAACTTTCTACTCAAAATGCCTAGTCCTCACTTCATATTGTCTACTGTCTATATCTCATTTCTCTTAAGCATGTTAGCCTCTCTTCACTTATACTTATCATCTCATCCAACATTCCTGATTTTATCTAGTTTGTCATTTTCAACTTTGTGTGACTTACTGAATTTCAGACCTTATTTTATATTATTTGATACTTATTTAATAACCCTTATTTCATAATTCTCTCCTCTAGTATTTCCTAGCTGAGCTGGGCTCCCTGCTGTGTATTTCTGTACTGACCCTACATAATTATTCTGAAATGATCTATTTGGTGTCTCTGCCCTAGGATATTAGGTATCTTAACTCTTTTTTTTTTTTTTTTTTTTTTTTTTTTTTTGGTTTTTGGGCCACACCCTGTGACGCTCAGGGGTTACTCCTGGCTATGCGCTCAGAAGTTGCTCCTGGCTTCTTGGGGGACCATATGGGACGCCGGGGGATCGAACCGCGGTCCGTCCTAGGCTAGCGCAGGTAAGGCAGGCACCTTACCTCCAGCGCCACCGCCCGGCCCCGGTATCTTAACTCTTAAGGACAGTATCTGTTCTCTGTATTCCTAGCATAGTACCTAGGACATGTTGAAGGTTGATAAATATTTATTGATTTGGTGTTCCTGTGAATTCATACTCCTTACTGTTGGCTTTTATTTTGTTATTAGACCTTTATATATTAACCAATGTTCCCTTACAACTTTAAAAAGGATGATCCCAGTGTTATTTTTTTACCTTGGCTATTCTAAGACCATTTGTCTTTAAAGTTGCATGTCAGAGATAGCCGTGTAACTATTTTTCCAGTATCTTAAATGCAATAGCATCTCAGTAAACCAAATATATCTTCCCTTTAAAGTTGCTCCTGCCTTACATGTTCCCTGTCTTAATTATTCACACTCTCCTCCCAGTTAAGATCATTAGGAAATGCCTTGGCTCTTTCTCTCTTAAGTCCTTTACCTAATCAGTAATCAATGCCTATCTAATCCTGCCTCTGAATATTTTTCACATTTAGTTCCTCTTTGCCATCTCAACATTTTATAGTTTAATTTAATAGTTTAATTTGACTCATCTCTTATCTACACTCCTGCAGTCTCTTAACTGACCTCCTTTCTAGTCTGTTATCCATGCTGCTGTCACAATTATCTTCTGCAAACATAAGTCTGCTATTGTTTTCTCATTGCTTTACTATTGTGATCATTCTCAAGTATCGGTTTAAATGTATTCTGAATAAAGCAACCTAAAGCATGCCTCCATTGTACTTCCATTTCATGTTCTATCCTTATTGTCATCTGATATACCTTGTAATTATGTTTTGCATATATTTAATGTCTATCTTCCTACTGGAGAGAACTATGTAGACCTGAGTCTAGCACAATGTTTGGGACATAGTTATGCTGAAAAATAGATTTTGAGTGAGTTGATGTATGCTTTATAGCTTCTCAGTGTACCAGGGATCTCAAACTCAATTTACCTGGGGGCCGCAGGAGGCAAAGTCGGGGTGATCCTTGAGTGCAAAGTCAGTAGTAAGCCTTGAACACTGGGGGCTGTGACCCAAACAACTAAAACAAAACAAAACAAAAAAAGATTCCTCTAGGGCAGGGCCACAAAATGTTGTACGGAGGGCCATTTACAGCCCGCAGGCCGCAAGTTTGAGACCCCTGTAGGCTAACACGAGGTAGCAAAGGCAGGGAGTGAGTTTATAATCTGTCTACATTCTCAAACCTTGGTCTTTAATTCTAGCTTTTCCAATGTAGTGATGGGTTTTGCTTCTCACCTTTTACAGGTGGATGGGAGTCAACAATTACCTTGCCCATATTTATACTAATGCTGATGCAATTTCAGTTAATTTGTGTACCGTCAGGTGGTGACAACTATATTGTTTACCTGTTATTGATACATATGTGGTGCCTTGGCAAGGCATGTGGGTAAACAGGTTTTTGTTAGGTTGAGTTTAACCTAGATTCCTTTTTAGCCTTTTGAGTGATGCAAACCTTTACATTGCATGATAATTAAAGTGTTTATTACTCATATATCTAGTTGTATTTTAAATGAAGTACTTGTGTTTTAAAGATTGACTCAGTTGAAAATTTTATTGACTTAAATGAAAGAAATGTAAATATTTAGGGACATTTGTAATGATTTAAAAATCAAGTCTGTTTCTCTTTGAAGTCTTAGATATGAAAGTCAAAGGATTTCATAGGTGTTCTTCAAGTTTCACTGTCCTGAGGTGTTTTGATTCATTCATTTATTACACAGTGTACCATTGAGCTCCTGCTTAGTGTCCAGAAAAACCAAAGTAATACGTACAGACAAAACAAAAACAAAAACAAAAAAAAAAAAAACCCAACTAGCACCTCTCTCAAGTATTGTGGAAGAACAACATGGTAATAAAGGGGTTGAGAAAGGCTTCTCAGAACTCCTAAATTGATTCTTGAGTTTTTTTAAAAAAATTATTTTCTTAAAAGAATATGCATCAGATAGTTGACATAATACACTTGTTTCCAGTTAAGTGGAAGCAAAGTTATTGAAAATTAATGGAAAGAAAAAAGTTAACTTGAAGAGAAAAAAAGAAAGTACAACAGCAAGCTCACATGTGTAAATTATTGTATCACCAATTAAGTCATTAATACAATGGCAGAAAATTTAGTAAGTTTTTTTGTTTGTGTTTTGGTTTTTGGGTCACACCCAGTGACACTCCTGGCTTGGGAACTTTCAGCCCCAGATTTAGTAAGATCTTGTTATATGTCCAGTCTGTTAAATTGGGGTATTCCTTTAAGGATGACAGCATCAAATAAAATTGTTCATAAATTCAAATCCATGATACTACGAATTTTAGGGGCATATACTCAGCTGTAGGGCCTCCTGGTTGAAGGTCCAGTTTGAACATGGTGACTGCATTTGTAGGCCTGGTTACAGTTGTGAGGATTTTCTGGAAGAAGGGTTAGAGATGCTGGGGAGGGTGCCCACATTCATCCAAAAAAAGCCCTGGTGATATCATCCCAACACCTGGCATACCTGAAGTATGGTCAGATTACGTCCCCACAGAGAATTGTAGCTGATCAGTGATGAGGTATGCTATCAGGAAACGGTGATTCTGGGTGATGGAGGCAGCAAGTATGGCTTCAGCAGTGGGGACTTGGCCAACCATCTTCTCCTGAGAAGGCCAACTTTGTGTTTTGGGCTGGTGTAGCCATAATCTTTTGCAGCTTGATTTTGCAAAAAAGACTGAGTATTGAGCTGGCCTGGTTCGAACATGTTGACTACTTTTGTGATTCTTGAGTTTTGAGGCACAAAATTTCCAGATGTGTATGGACAGAGGCCTATGCAGGCTAAGGAAAGTAATATGAGGCAAGGTAAAGATTAATGCAAAATAATCTAATTAAATAGAATTAGGGTTAGTGGTCATCACACATGCTTATGGTAGTGTTGAATTAATTGAAATAGGGATGGTGGTTAAAGTTCATAGTGGAGGAATCAAAAGTTTTAGAATTTTAGTAAAGAGTAATAAGGGCTCAAATTCAGTAAATGACACAGATTTAGAGACAGATAATACTATGATAATATTATAGGAAATATAATTGTTTCAGAAGTGGAATTTTGCACAGAGTAGGATAAAAGATGACTCTAGCCTGATTGTAAGGTGATTTTGCTTAGGTCAGGTGGATGTTATCATTCAAGATAGGACGAACAATTATTTATTTTTTATTGAGGGGAGAAGGAGCCCAGCAAAGTTGCAGTTTAGTGGTAGGGCCTGATAATACAGTTCTAGTGCTGCTCAGACCCTACAGTGCTGGGGACTAGCAGAACCATCTCGGGTCATGAAAGGGAAAAATTTCCCAGAGGAAATACTGAATTAAACGTCTAATAATTTTAAATTTGATGTAATTATCAGTTACCTAATTGGAGAAGCTAAGTTAGAGTACGATATATAGAAATAGATAATCAGGAGAAAGATTGCCTTAGGGGTTGAGATTTAGAAGCTAGAATCCATGTTGCTAAAGCTACCAGGTTTGGAAAAGAATTAGAATAGAATCGATATGCTGCTTTGCATGTTCTTAAGATAAATGTTTTTAGGTTGGTGTTTTCCTATTTCAGTTTTTTTTTTCTGAGAAAGATGATTGGCTAACATTGATTCTCTTTTATCTCTAAATTCTCCCCATTCCCTCTGTGTCATCATGTATAACACATATTTGATATTTCCCTAAGAAGTGCCAGATAAGTAAGTTATGGTTGTGCTAGATAATGTGAACTAAACTAATGTTGTATATAGAAATATTTGAAGGGGGGGAATCTATTAGACCTATTGTGAAAGATTTTTTCTTTTAAAGGTTAGTATCATTTTTGGTTTTGTTTTTGGTGGTGGACATGTGGTAGCACTCGGGGTCATTCCTGGCTCTGCTCTCAAATCTTATTTCTGGTCAGCTTAGAGGACCATATGGGATGCCAGGACTTGAACCCAGGTTGGCCACAGGCAAGGCAAATGCCCTGTCCACTATACCATCTGTCCAGCCCCAGTATCTTACTTTTTTTAAAATAATATTTTGGTATTCTTGGACTGAAAATGATATGTTTGTTGAGCCCAGTGGCTCTGATCTGTATGAGAAATTGTGTTGTAGACTTTATGTTGATGACTAAGGCAGAAACTATTTGTAAAAATTAGTAAAAGACATTTGGCTAAACTATTACAATCAGACATAATACATAAACTTGGGTAATTTGATATCAAAAGCCAGATTCTAAGGGGGAAATACTATTAAACATTTAACAGGTGATTTGGAATATATTAATTGGCTTTGCCAAGCTGCAATGTGGGAGTTGGTGATTATTAAAAATTGTTAATGATGCTAGTGAAGTCAGATATCAAGATGTACAAGTTACTGGTGAGGCTGGATCCTGGGCAAGTAGAGTACTAACAAAGAAGCATCCACCAGTCACTTCGGGAGAGTAATTTAATTTATTGTAAATGGGAAATGGATATATATATATATATACATACATACACACACATACATATATATATTGCATCATTTTGGGCCACACCCAGCAGCTCTCAGGGGTTACTCCTGGCCCTACGCTCAGAAATTGCTCCTGGCAGGCTCGGGGGACCATATGGAATGCTGGGATTCGAACCACTGTCCTTCTGCGTGCAAGGCAAATGCCCTACCTTCATGTTATCTCTCCGGTCCTGGATATTTATATTAGAGGAGAGTAGGGTGTGGACTCTGTCAGCCAATTAGGTAGAATGTGGGGATTAAAACAGGGAGTATGCTTCTGTGTTTAAGGAAGACAGGGTTAGGGAATTAGGGAAAGCAGGGTATGTGCTCTGGGTGTTATAATGGTGTGTACTTAAGGTAATTAACTACAAAAAATAATAGCTAAATAAAACTAGCCTGTGGTGTCATGGCCCATTGTAGGGAAGGGGCCTTTGTTTCTATAGGACTTAAGAAAGCATTGGACTTGTCAGCCAGATAATTGAGTTCAAATGGAAATTTGTGTCTTTCTGAAAGTGAAATGAAACCACTCATTACTTAGAAGCAAATACAAAAATGAATTTTAAGTTCTCCTGGATTTGAAATCATTGACTTAATATCACACTAATACTAAAGCATAGGTCTCTATAACATTTGAACTGCATTTTGTTAATTTAAAAAAATCTGTCTTTATGGTTGGAATTATAGATAAGCAGGTAGAGTAATTGCCTTGCATGCAGCTGACTAGGTTCCATCCCAGAACCCCATATGGTCTCCTGAACCCACCAGGAGTAAGCTCTGAGAATTACCTTTATGTCCCCCAAAACAGACAAACAAACAAACAAACAAAACCCTTTGGTGTGAATGGGTCAAGTCTCAGAGAAGTAAGTTTTGTGGATGAGTTATGACAAAACTGAAATCAATAATAGAAATATTGACAGACTTGAAATAGAAGTGGTAGCTATAATAATATCGCAATGTAACAAAATAAGAAAAAAAATTGGCTGGAGTAAAAATGATTTCTTTTTTTTTTTTTTTTGTTATTTTATGGGTCACACCCAGCAGTGCTCAGGGATTATGCCTGGCTCTACGCTCAGAAATCACTCCTGGCAGGCTCAGGGGACCATATGGGAAGCCGGGATTCGAACCACTGTCCTGCATGCAAGGCAAATGCCTTACCTCCATGCCATCTCTTCGGCCCCTAAAAATCATTTCTTATTATGTGAACTGTAGGCATTAGTATAAAAGACTAGGAGCCATGTTAAAGTAGGGCCAAGACAGTGGCCAGAGCAAGTACAGTGGGTAGTGCTTGTCTTGCATGTGGCCAACCTGGGTTCTATCTCCACCATCCTGTATCATCCCCAAATTCTGCCAGAAGTGATCCCTGAGCATAGAACCAGGAGTAAGCCCTGAGCACTTGGGTGTGACCACCTAAAAAATAATAATGCAAAGCATTATAAATAATATTTATATTTATTATAAGTACATTTACATATAATAAATATATTATAAAATATAAAATAGTAATAATGCAAAGTATTATAAATACTACTTAGCATACTTGTTTTAAGCTTTCCTTTTTACAGTTTTATGGGGCTGGAGAGATGGTATGGGCTTAAGGGACAGGCTTAGCATGTGGCTGACTCTGGTTCAATCACTGGCACCATATAGTATGCAGAGCTTTGCCAGGTGTAAACCCTGAGCACCACCCAATGACCCCCAAAATAGTTTTGCATGTAAATATTGATTTGTTTTCTTCCTGACATTCTTCTGTATTACTCATTTACATCTCATTAAATTTCTGAATAGATTATAACCATAATATGAACAATGGAATATAATTTTAAAATATGTACTTTCTGCACTAAGGACATTATTTTCTTTAAACTTTATTTATTTATTGATTGAATGATTGGTTTTGGGGCCACACCTGGTGGTGCTCAGGGGTTACTCCTGGCTCTGCACTCAGAAATCACCCCTGGCAGGCTGGGGGACAATATGAGATGCCGGGAATTGAACTGGGTCCTCCTGGGTTGGCCGAATGCAAGGCAAACAACCTACCGTTGTGCTGTCTCTCTGGCCCATCCTTATTTGTTTATTAGTCTTATATATAGATAATTTTTCTTTCCCTTCAACATTTCAGAGGTAAAATTCATTGAGAAACTTCTTAGTAAGATCTATCAGTAGATGATAATACCAATATACTATAAGGTAAAAAAAATAAAGAATTTTAATAAGAATTATTTAATGATAATATTTATTCTCTTAGCTTTACAATATTACTGAGAGTATTAAAAATTCTCTGTTTTTGGGCCTTGCCTGGCAATGCTCAGAGGTTACTCCTGGCTCTGCACTCAGGAATTACTGGCGGTGCCTGGGGGAACATATGGGATGCTGGGAATTAAACCTGAATTGGCTGTTTGCATGTGAAAAGAATATGTCCAATTTACTATCTCTCCAGCCCCTAAAATATTATATTATAAAAATCCACAGCACTCTGACCCATCACTAAGAACCTAATACACAATGGGAGGATAATACCAGCATCTCTTGATTTCCTGATTTTATGAATTTTGATTGTAACTGACTTAGGAGTGCAAAAATTGTGGTAGAAACTTAATATCTGAAATAAAATATGAATGGAGGGTCACCACAAATTCTGTTTAATAAGAGTTTTGCAGGGCAGGAGCAATATGGTATTGCCTTAGCTTTGCATGCATGCAGCTAACCCAGGTTTAATACTCAGGACTTCATATAGTTCTTCAAGTCTTCTGGCAGTAATTTCTGAGGGAAATAGACCAGGAGTAACCCCTGAAGTATTATCAAGTTTTCCCCCTGCAACAAACAAAAAAGCAAAAGAGAGTTTTGCATACATTAGAGCTCCATTGAAAGTTACTTCTAGATCAATGGTGATCTTGTATTTGAACCAGTTGGTTTTAATTGCTTACATGTCATCTCTCCTGTGTAGTATTCTGCAAAGCAAATTTGTTACCCTGGTTTTTTAAAAATAATATCTAACTTTTAAAAGTCAGATTATTTAAAAATCATACTGTGACCAAGATGAAATTCAGTTTCCTAACAAAACTGACTGTCCGTTGACTAATTTCCTCCATGGGAGTTTCATGATTTTGCTTATCATAGGTCTCAGAGTTCTATTTTTTCTCTGTGAATCTATTCTTTTTTTTTTTTTAGTAAAAGTCAGAATTTCTTTTTTTAATATATTTATACAATTTGATTACAAACATGATTGTAGTTGGGTTTCAGTCATATAAAGAACACTCCCCTTCACCAGTGCCCCAAATCTCTCACCTCTCTATCCTCCCACCCCACTAGTATTTGAGACGGGCTTTCTACTCCCCTCATTCATTCACATTCTTCTGTTATCAGTGTAGTTATTTCTCTAACTGCACTCACCATTCTTTGTGGTGTACTTCATATAGTGAGCTGGACCTTCCAGCCCTCATCTCTATTGTCTTTTGAGAGTTATTACAAAAATGTCTTTTATTTTTCTTAAAACCCACAGATGAGTGATACTATTCTGTGTCTATCTTTCTCCCTCTGACTTATTTCACTCAGCATAATAAATTCCATGTACATCCATGTATAAGAAAATGTCATGACTTTTCTCCTGATGGCTGCATACTATTCCACAGTTTCTTTAGCCATTCATCTGTTGAAGGGCATCTTTGTTGTTTCCAAAGTCTGGCTATTGTAAATAGTGCTGAATGAATATAGATGTAAAGAAGGGATTTTTTGTATTGTATTTTTGTATTCCTAGGGTATATCCCAAGGAGTGGTATAGCTGGATCATATGGGAGTTCAGTTTGTTGTTGTTGTTGTTGTTGTTTTTAGGAATCTCCATATTGTTTTCCATATAGGCTGGACTACATGGCATTCCCACCAGTAGTGAATGAGAGTTCCTTTCTCTCCACATCCCCTTCAGCACCAGTTAGTTGTTCTTGTTCTTTATGATATGTGCCAGTCTCTGTGGTGTGAGATTCTACCTCATTGTTGTTTTGATTTGCATCTCCCTGATGATTAGTGATGTGGAACATTCTTTCATGAGTCTTTTGGTCATTTGTATTTCTTCTTTGACAAAGTGTTAGTTTCTTCTATTTTTTGATGGGATTAGATTTTTTTCTTGTAAAGTTCTTTCAGTGCCTTGTATATTTTGGATATTAGCCCCTTATGTGATGGGTTTTGGGTGAATAATTTCTCCCATTCAGTGGGTAGCTCTTGTATTCTAGGCATTATTTCCTTTGAGGTGCAGAAGCTTCTTAATATATTCCCATCTGTTTATCTCTGCTTCCACTTGTTTGGGGGAGTGTGTGAATCTGTTCTTGAGATTTACAATCCATGGTGACCTATTTCTCTGTTATTGTGAATTCACAACATTCACTTGCACTTTGTTTTTTATTTGGGACCACTGGCAGTGCTCAGGTGTTACTCTTCACTCTGCACTCAGGAATCACTTCTGGTGGGCTTACAGTACTATATATTGGATAATGGGTATCAAACCCTGGTCAGCTGCATACAAGGCAAAGGCTCTATTTATTGTACTATTGCTCCAGCTTTTACAAATTTTTACTTTCATAGTTTTTATTAGTATCTTTACTTAGACACTTTGATTACAAATATGATTGTTGTTGGGTGTCAGTCATATAAGGAACACCCTCCACCAGTACAACATTCCCATCACCAATGTCCCAAATCTCCCTTCTCCCCACTCTCCCACACCTGTACTCTAGAGAGGCTTTTAGGCTTTCTACTTCCCTCATTCATTCACACTGTTATGATAGTTCTCAGTGTAGTTATTTCTCTAACTGCACTCATCACTCTTTGTGGTGAGCTTCATGTCATGAGCTGGACCTTCCAGCCCTCCTTTCTTTTGTCTCTGAGAATTATTGCTAAAATGTCTTTTATTTTTCTTTATCTTCGGTTTTATATATATATATATATATATATATGTGTATATATATATATGAATACCCATCTGTTTATTTCTGCTTCCACTTGTTTGGAGAGTGCTGTTTCCTCCTCAAAGATACCTTTAGTCTCAATGTCATGGAGTGTTTTACCTACGTGTTGTTCTATATATACCTTATGGTTTCAGGTCTGATATCAAGGTCTTTAAGCCATTTGGATTTTACCTTCATACACAGTATTAGCTGGGGGTTTGAGTTCACTTTTTTGCAAGTGGCTAACCAGTTGTGCCAACACCACTTGTTGAAGAGGCTTTCCTTTTTCCATTTAGTATTTCTTGCTCCTTTATCAAAAAATAGGTGATTGTATGTCTGGGGAACATCCTCTCAGTACTCAAGCCTATTCCACTGATCTGAGGGTCTGTCTTCATTCCAAGACCATGCTGTTTTGATAACTATTGCTCTGTAATACAGTTTAAAGTTGGGGAAAAGTAATGTCTCCCATATTTCTTTTCCCAAGAAGTGCTTTAGCTATTCAAGGGTGTTTATTGTTCCAAATGAATTTCAGAAGTGTTTGATCCACTTCTTTGAAGAATGTCACAGGTATATTTAGAGCAGGGGTCTGGCCTTCCATACAACATTTTGTGGCCCTGCCCTAGAGGAATCCTTTTTTGTTTTGTTTTAGTTGTTTGGGTCACACCCCCCAATGTTCAAGGCTTACTACTGACTTTGCACTCAAGGATCACCCCAATTTTGCCTCCTGCGGCCCCAGGTAAATTGAGTTTGAGACTCCTGATTTAGAGGGATCACGTTAAATCTGTACAATGCTTTGGGGAGTATTGCCATTTTAATGATGTTAATCCTGCCAATCCATGAGCAGGGTATGTGTTTCCACTTCTGCGTGTCCTCTCTTATTTCTTGGAGCGGAGTTTTATAGTTTTCTTTGTATAGGTCCTTCACATTTTTAGTCAAGTTGATTCCAAGATATTTGAGTTTGTGTGGCACTATTGTGAATGGGGTTATTTTCTTAATGTCCATTTCTTCCTTATTACTATTGGTGTATAGAAAGGCCATTGATTTTTGTGTGTTAATTTTGTAGCCTGCGACCTTGCTATATGAGTCTATTGTTTCTAGAATCTTTTTGGTAGAGTCTTTAGGGTTTTCTAAGTAGAGTATCATGTCATCTGCAAACAGCGAGAGCTTGACTTCTTCCTTTCCTATCTGGATTCCTTTGATATCTTTTTCTTGCCTAATTGCTATAGCAAGCACTTCCAGTGCTATGTTGAATAGGAGTGGTGAGAGAGGGCAGCCTTGCTTGTGCCTGAATTTAGAGGGAAGGCTCTTAGTTTTTCTCCATTGAGGATAATATTTGCCACTGGCTTTGGTAGATGGCCTTAACTATATTGAGAAAGGTTCCTTCCATTCCCATCTTGCTGAGAGTTTTGATCAAGAATGGGTGTTGGGCCTTATCAAATGCCTTCTCTGCATCTATTGATATGATCATGTGATTTTTATTTTTCTTGTTGTTGATGTTGTTAATCATTTAACAAGGATGTTAAACCATTCTTGCATTCCTGGGATGAAACCTACTTGATCGTAGTGAATATCTTCTTGAGGCATTGAACCTATTGAACCCTATTTTCCAGGATTTTGTTGAGGATCTTTGCATCTGTGTTCATCAGGGATATTGGTCTGTAATTTTCTTTTTTGGCAGCATCTCTGTCTGGTTTTTGTATCAAGGTGGGTCACATTCCTGTCCACTAGATACCTTCTCTTGAAACATTTTTTTCTGTTGATGCTGGTGGCATTTGAGAGATTTGTTATGACCTTATTTTATTTTATTTTCATTCATTTTATTTATTGTAAGGAAGGAGGACTCCCAAGTGATGTTCTGTGGACCAGTGCCATAGTACAGCAGTTAAGGGTACTTTCCTTGCATGTATCTGATCCAGGTTTGATATTTAGCATCCCATATGTTCCCCCAAGCCCACCAGGAGTAATTCCTGGTGCAGAGACAGGAGGAACCCCTGAGCACCAGTGGTGCTCACAAAATGAAAACTATGTGGTGCTCTATGGGTTCTAGGGTTAGGGTTAGGGTTAGGGTTAGGGTTAGGGTTTAGGGTTAGGGTTAGGGTTAGAGATTCTTGGTCATTTGGACCAGCAGATCTATGTGAGTGCTAATTTGCATGCTTCTTGGGCCTGCAATGCTGATGATTGCCCTGGAGGTGTTTGGGGTTTGATAGAGCTATTTCCAGCCATGCCCTGGAGCCTCCTGATATGGAATAAAACCAGGAATGTCCCCTTTCAAGGCATGTTTGTATCTTGACCCCTATAATATTTCTCTGAACCCTATAATTTTATTTTAAATGGAGAAAATTGGGGCCATTTCACAGAATCAAGTGTAGTTAATGAAGAAGTCAAGAATAGAAGCTTCTTTTTTTATTGGAAGATTAACTCAGAATGTATATATAAAATCTTTATTTAAGCACCATTATTGCAAGCATGATTGTAGTTGGGTTTTAGTCATTAACAGAACATCCCCCTTCACCAGAGCAACATTCCCACCACCAATGCCCTTCGTTCCTCCTCCCCAACTCCCCCATGTAGTGTATTCAAGACAGGCATTCTACTTCTCTCACTCATTAAAATTTTCATGATAGGGGCTGGAGAGAGCATGGAGGTAAGGCATTTGCCTTTCATGCAGAAGGACGGTGGTTCGAATCCTGGCATCCCATATGGTCCCCTGTGCCTGCCAGGGGCGATTTCTGAGCATAGAGTCAGAAGTAACTACTGAGCGCTGCCGGGTGTGAACCAAAAACCAGGAAAAAAAAAAGAAAGATTGTCATGATAGTTGTTAGTGTAATTATTTCCCTAAGTGCACTCACCACTCTATGGTAAGCTTCATATTGTGAGTCGGTCTTTCTAGACCTCATCTCTTTTGTCTCTGGGCATTATTATCTCTTAAGGATTATTCTAACAGGTAGTAGCTCCTGCATATAAAAAAAAATGTAAAGGCAGTATAGAGATGTGCTGTAAAGGGTAAGTTTTCTCTTCTTCATCTCTTAGTTCTCCCATTTCTTCCCCAGAAGTAAGAAGTTAGCAGTTTCTTGGGTTTTAAGAGTAACTTTATCTACATTTAACTATATAAATGTATACATTCACTTTTATGCAAATGGTAGCTTATCATACACTCTTTTTATACAGCCTTTTCTTTACTCCACTTTTTAAAACCAACCCAAATATATTTTTTGTTCCATGAACCTTCCATTTTTCTATATTGCTTACTATTTACAAAACTGACTTTTGTTTTTTGTTTTGTTTCGGGGGGGGCACACTTAGTGGTACTCAGGAGTTATTCTTGGCTCGGCACTAAAAAATTGCTCCTGGCTTGGGGGACCTTTTGGGTTGTCAGGGATTGAACCCGTGTCCATTCTGGGTCAGCCTCTGCAAGGCAAATGCCCTACCACTGTGCTATCACTCCAGCCTAAAACTGACTTTTTTTTTAGGGTTACACCTGGCAGCGCTCAGGGGTTACTTTTGGCTCTGTGCTCAGAAATTGCTCCTGGCAGGCTTAGGGACCATATGGGATACTGGGAATCGAACTACTATCTGACCTGGGTCAGCTGTGTGCAAGGCAAACATCCTACCGCTATGCTATCTCTCCTTCCCCCCAAAACTGACTTTTTTTTTTTTTTTTTTGCTTTCTTTTTTTTTTTTTATTTTGATCATAATGGTTTACATAGTGTTGACAATAATATTTTAGGTACATATTTACATAAAATCAGGGGGGATTCCCATCACCAAATTGTCCTCCCTACACCTCCATTTCTGTCCTACCTCCCATTTCCTCTTCCCTCATCCCAGGTCGGCTTGAATATGTGGTCCCCTCTTTATCTAACCCACAACTTAGTAGTCTTGCACCTGTTTGGTCTTGATGCCTCCCTTAGTTCCCCCTCTAACTGGAGGCAGGACTAGCTAGTTCAAGTTGCGTGGTTTTGTTTGAAAAAGAGAAAAGTAATAAACTGGGGTAAGGATCTAATACCCCGAAACTGGGCGGAATCCTTCTAGAGGCTCTCATCATCGATTTGAGAGATGGAGAAAAAGAAGGTGAAACACTCCACCAGTACCAAAAGAAGTGTCAAATATCTAGTGAGGGCTTGAGCTGTATCGATAAGCACCACAAAAAAAAAAAAAACAGGCAAACAAACAAACAACAAAAAGCAAAACAAGCAAAAACAAACAAAAAAAAACACACCATGGTCTTGAAATGAGAAACATGGCATAGCACATAACGAAAGAAAAGAAAGGAAGAGAAAATATAAGTATGGTTGGGGACAGTTTCAATAATCACTCCCAAACAGAGAAATCGACCAAAATAGATAGGTGAATAAAAATAATAACAACAATAATAAATGGAGGTAAAAAATATATAGATAATAACCAAGGTTTTGTGCTTTTTGTATTTTTATTTTTTCCCTCCTGCCCTGGCACAGTAAATATTGGGGTCATTCGAAAAGGAATTCACTTGGCCTAAGAGATATGGGGTTTCTCCGTCCTTGGAGCATACTGTCATGGGATCAACACTAGACTTTGCTCAGGAGCCTTTACTCTCCCGATGGTGGTTTTTTTTTTTTTTTTTTTTTTTTTTGGTGTGTGGAAGACTTCTGTTCTGTGTTTAGAGGTCTCAGTATCTGCACAGCTCCTGAGGTGGGACTTATGATGAAGTCAGTCTTTGTGGTTCTAGAGGTTCTGTTACCTCCGTATCATTTTAAACCATCTTCTGTGGTTGGTGATCTTGGTCTTTGCCCTGATCCTAGGGTGGCACCTAGGATAGCATCTTTCTTTGTGCTTCCAAAAGCCCTGTTCCGTTACAATTTTCTCTGCCGGACCTTTGGGACTGGGGATCCTGGTTATTGTGCAGGTCATAGTTCAAACCCTAAACTAGGGCTTTTTTTTTTTTTTTGGTCCCAAGATGTATACCGTCTGGTCGTAGTTCTAGCAGCCAGTCAACTATAAATCACGATCTTGGCTTTTGGACCTACCAAAGGGTGCCGAGACTTCTGGTTGTGTCTTGTCGTTAGCTGGTAAGGTAGGTTAATCTGCTCTGAGGTCAGGATGTTCAGATTTTCCTCATTGTCGAACTGACTTTTTTTTAAATGTGCATAAATCACTAAGTTTTGTTTCTAGCACATTATAGTATTATATATAAAACATTTCTATTTCAGAAATTGATAATTGATCAATTGATCATTGATTTATAATGTTGAAGTTAAAATGAATGTAATTATTACTGTTAAATTACTAGCAATAGCTGATTGCTATATTTTTTACTTGAGAGAAAAATGTCAGATGAGCTTTAAGGGAAATAATTTATTTCTAAACTATAAAAATAGTTACAGTATATAGAAAATAGTTTAATATTTCAATGCCAGTGCAAACTGGTATATAAAATCACAAATGTTTTATTTTTCTAAATTTTTAAATCTCAGAAGTTTTTAAATCTCAGGTTTCCTGAATATTTTATGATTTGATATTCCTGATGATTTGTGTTGTTCTGTATAAATTTCTTTTTTTGGGGGGGGCCACACCTGTTTGATGCTCAGGGGTTACTCCTGGCTAAGCACTCAGAAATTGCCCCTGGCTTGGGGGGACCATATGGGATGCCAGGGATCGAACCGCGGTCGCGATCTTTCCTTGGCTAGCGCTTGCAAGGCAAACACCTTACCTCTAGCGCCACCTCACCACCCCCCTGTATAAAAATTTTATTTGTGTTGTTCTGTATAAAAATTGCATTGCTTTGTATAAAAATATATCCTTAATTTTGATCAGGGTTTATGTATCTTTGAATACAATCTTGTAGGAAATATTTTAGATCTTTTGGCCAAAAACTGTGAAAAATGATTTAAAAAAGTGACAAGGGGGCCCAGAGATATAGCACAGTGGCGTTTGCCTTGCAAGCAGCCGATCCAGGACCAAAGGTGATTGGTTCGAATCCCAGTGTCCCATATGGTCCCCCGTGCCTACCAGGAGCTATTTCTGAGCAGACAGCCAGGAATAACTCCTGAGCACCCCCGGGTGTGGCCCCCCCCAAAAAAAGTTGACAAGGGCTAGAACAGTGCACAGCATATAAGGTATTTGTCCTATATGTACTTGATTCATGTTCAATCCCATATGCATCCCATATAGTCCCCTGAACCCACTAGGACTGATTCCTGAGAGCACTACTGGTTTGGCTCCCAGAAGAAAACAAAAAAGGGACAAATGTTGGATATGCTATATGTTCATGATAGAATTTTTAAGAGGTTAAGGATTTATATTTGATTTTACATTAGATACTTAGTGACATCCTTAATTATTTCTTAGGATCACAGCACTGAGTAATTCTGATCATAAACATTATTATTTACCCAGTTATTGATTGGAAAAAATTAGCTCAGAAGTTTATTTCACAATAATTTCCCACTAGTCAAAATTCACTAATAGAATAAAGTTGTAGGGCAGACTTCCTGGGACAGATCCTGGTTTGATTCCCAGATCCCATATGGGCCCTGCATCTGCCAGGAGCAATTTCTGAGCACAGAACCAGTAGTAACCCTTGAGTGCCACCAGCTGTGGCCCCAAAAACAAAACAAGAGGTAGAATAAAGTTATATTCTTGAGATTCACAGGATTAGTTCTATTTTTATGTTTATTATTCTTTTTTTGTTTGTTTGTTTTTGCGTCATACCTGACAGCACTGAAGGGTTACTTCTGGCTCTACATTCAGAAATTGCTCCTTGGAGGCTCGGGGTACCATATGGGATGGGAGGATTCGAACCATCGTCCTTCTGCATCTAAGGCAAACAAACGCCTTACCGCTGTGCTATCTCTCCGGCCCCTAATTATTCTTAACCATGGACAGAATGCCCAATTATTCTTAATTACACTCTGCAATTCATAGTCAAATATAGAGAAATAAATTCTTATAATGTATTTTGATAAATCTTATTAGATCCTTAACTATATGTATGAGTCTAGAGCATATTAATCTGAAACAAAAAAACCAGAATATCCAAACAGAAAAAAATTTCCAAAAATAATTGCATATTGTATGTGTTTTTGGACATGTAATTTTTTTTGGGGGGGGGTTTGGGTCACACCGGCAGTGCTCAGGGGTTACTCCTGGCTCCATGCTCAGAATTCGCTGCTGGCAGGCACGGGGGACCATATGGGATGCTGGGATTTGAACCAATGACCTTCTGTATGAAAGGCAAATGCCTTACCTCCATGCTGTCTCTCCAGCCCCGTAAATTTTTATATTAATTTTTTGTAGAAGTTTGTAATTAAATTCTATTCAAACTTTATAGTTTTTCTTATATGACATTTTAGTAAGCAAAATAAGTATCAATTTGTGTTATAAAATACAAACCCAAACAGTCTGTCTTCTTTACTGTAAAAACTAAGCTCTAACTGCATAAGACAGTGCTTTGTTTCTTTTTTAAAATTAATTCCATTTTAAATCAAGTGATTCTTTTTTTATGTTTGTATTTGTGTGTGGGGGGTGAGTGGGTGTGTATTAGGAAATCTTATAGCACTGTATATTGGTGCAAAGCAAGACAGAAAAACCTATCCACCCTCCAGGCCTTATAGAAAATTTTGACATGACTCACTATTCTTTTTTTTAAATAAATTTATTTTTAATTATGAGAACAAAGATGCAAAGAAAGAGGACAAACCCATAAATAGAATTCTTAGAAGAAAACCCTTTGCTGATACCTTAATTTTGAACTTTCAACCAAAGAACATTAAAAGAAAAGTAAAATAGAACCCATGTACAATTACTTTGTCCCTCAAGTCCCCAGATTGTAGTACATTATAACATTTCTTAGCAGTACACAAATCAATCTAAGGCCATAAAACTTATGTAACTCCTTAAACTTTGAAGGCATAGTATTTTCTTACATTTCCTTGCACATGCATATTAGTTTAAGTTAACCTCAAAAGTTTAAGTGGGTTTTTTTTTTAAGGATTAGAGACAAAGGAGCACTGTAAAAATGGTTAGAGTTGCAGTTTTTGTTTGCATAGGCCCACCAAAATATGAGGGACATGGAAAGGAAAAGCCTTGGTCTAAGTACAAGGAGACCCTACCCCTGAAGTTTCTTGGCAGAAGACCAACTCTAGTCTCCAGGCAAACTAGTTTGTCCAATCCAAGTCATTGTCTGTAGTGCCAATACACTTTTATTTTTCACAGTCTCTGTTGTTGGTATCATGTTTCTATATTAAAGATCCTGGAATCTGCATATCCTAAATTGAAGTCAGGATGGTGTAGAGCGTCCTGTAGTTTCACCTCACAATAACAGGGCAATGTAGAGAGCTCTGTCCTGTAAGCAGGTCGTTGTTGTCAAGACTTCTTAGTGTTGAGGGAAGTCTCTTTGAGTAGGTCAATGTCAGAGCAGTGGTAGGGTCTTCCCTGGTAGAGGATTGCTTCCAGATGATGTTATAAATGACCTTGGATATTTTGTAGTTAGCTTCCATTGTTCAGGGGTGAATGGAAAACGCCCGTTCTTCTGAGGCCTGTGCCAGGTAATTATGTCAATGTTCAGGGTGTAAGGACCCATTGTCCTACAAGATTTCTGTGTTGCTACATCTATTAGATAAAAACTTATTTGTATGTATAGTATTTTCCCATTTTAATGTGCCTATGCAAACAAGGAACAATGCCACTTGGCATTATAGGCCCATATGGGGGCTGCAAGAACAAGTCCTAAAAACCCCATGACATGGTTAAACATAACCATTAAACTGAGGGACTCCTTCACCGAATATTCCTTATTGAACAGCTCACAGAGAGAAGAAAAGATAAAAAGTGGGGAAAATCTTCATTGTATAAGGGAAATTTAGTAAGATTATAGCTGTCAAAGAAAATAGACATAAAATATTCAAAAGCCATGCATATCCATTTTAAGTCTTTTAAAATAGTTGGGGGTTGTTAAATCCAGTGCACCACTTTGGTGTGTGATTAGGACAGTGAAGTACTGAAGTTACAAAAG
Source organism: Suncus etruscus (assembly GCF_024139225.1). Classification (NCBI taxonomy): domain Eukaryota; kingdom Metazoa; phylum Chordata; class Mammalia; order Eulipotyphla; family Soricidae; genus Suncus; species Suncus etruscus. The sequence continues at coordinate 136,451,753 of NC_064848.1, read as the reverse complement.
GTAAATGGGGTGTACTGATGGTTGGGGGTGATAGAGTTAAGGAGTGAAAATGAGCTTTACAGGGATGTGCAAAAGGGCAGAATACCAGATGGACATTCTACATACACAAAACATAACTTAAGGATAGGATATACTATTAATATATACGGTGTGCGCGGGGGCGATAGCCCCCACACGGTTTTGAACATGTAGACTGGGAAGAAAGAAAGAATTTGGTAGAGAACCGGAAGCCAGGATCTACCCGCCCTCCTCTCTTTGCCCTCCCCCCTTCACTGGGGGAAGGGCGGGGAAAGCTTGGGACCCCCTCCAGGAGGGACCACCCGACACCCACCTTGTCTGGCCACCTGGACTGCCACCCCAGGCAGGCCTAGAGGCTGGGGGGCAGGAGAGGGGGGCGGCTGGGGGCCTACCAAGGCTCCCAGCATGCCCAAGCTAGGGAGAAAGCCTTCGACCTGGAGTCTCCCCAGACCCCATGCTGGCTAGAGCTAGCTTACAGATCAAGAAATAATTTGGTAGAGAAAGGAAGCCAGGATCTACCTGCCCTCCTCCCTGTGCCCTCCCCCCTTTTCACTGAGGGAAGGGTGGGGAAAGCTTGGGACCCCCTCCAGGAGGGACCACCCAACACCCACCTTATGACTCACTATTCTTTAAGACTGATCCTGAATGTTGATTATTTATTGATATGTGATTAAGTACTAGAGGACTTTAATACTCTTCCCAGTGTACTCTAACCAGTCTCAGAGGTAGCGTCATAAAAATGTTAGATTATTTTATTTTATTTTTTATTTTTTGGTTTTTGGGCCACACCCAGTGGTGCTCAGGGGTTACTCCTGGCTGTCTGTTCAGAAATAGCTCCTGGCAGGCACGGGGGACCATATGGGACACCGGGATTCGAACCAACCGCCTTTGGTCCTAGATCGGCTGCTTGCAAGGCAAACACCGCTGTGCTATCTCTCCGGGCCCATGTTAGATTATTCTTTAAATTTGCTGTGAGAAGTTTCAGACATACTGAATTCTTAGGTTTGTTATATTTTATTACAGAAGGCAAATCTACATGTAGATAGTCACTCTTAAAAGGTCAGTTTATATAAATCTAAATTATTATCAGAAGGCCTTTTGAGCCTGCTTTTGGTAACAAGTAGACATGTACATGTGATATATTAATATAGATGTTACATAGGAATACACTTGTATACTTCCTATACTTCACATAGGAATATACTCAGTCTGGATATCTAAAGGGAATTCTTTCTCTGATGCCAGGCTTTAGACAAATGACCCAAATTTGGTTTTCTCAAAAAAAATGGAGTGGGGCATACCCTCCCAGTGGTGCTCAGGACTTACTTCTGGAACTGTGCTTAGGGAATCTCTTCTGGTGGTGCTTGGAAGACCATATGGGGTGCTGAGGATCAACCCAAGTAGGCCATGTGCAAGGCAATGTCCTACCCACTGTACTATTTCTCTGACCCTTCTTGATTTCTTTTCTCACTGATATGTTTATTATGATTTCTTTTTTTTTTTTTTCGTTTTTTTCTTTTTTTTTTTTTTTTCGTTTTTGGGTCACACCCAGCAGTGCTCAGGGGTTACTCCTGGAACTACGCTCAGAAATCGCTCCTGGCAGGCTCGGGGGACCATATGGATGCTGGGATTTGAACCACCGTCCTTCTGCATGCAAGGCATGCCTTACCTCCGAGCTATCTCTCCGGCCCCTAATGATGATTTTTTTTTTAACACATTTCACCTTATTAGAGCATAATAAAGTCACCGGTAAGACAGGTGTAAGACACCTAATAAGACAATCAATGCCTGGTATATAGTAAAATAGTATAACTGATATGGAGGTCAGATCTCCTTTAATGTTTGTAATTCCAAAATTATTGGACCACTTCTTTTGATGACTGATACAGTTCATCTTTTACATTTTAAGTTATTCTTTACTTATTTTAGATATTTTATTCATCCTTAACTTTAAATCTGTGAGATATTTAAGACAGTGCCCTTTGGTTCTGCATGATTTTGCCTTTTTTGTGTCTGAGATTTTGATTTTTTGAAAATTTCTATCAGAATAGCCAGAATATTCTCTTTCCTCACAGTTTATCTTACTGTAATGTGAATTTATCAACTTGAGAAAATGATTATCAACTTACTTCCTGGCTCTGTAATATCTATAATTGTATATTTGAGTCTGTACCTACATATTATATAATACAGTTGTATATGTATCCAGAGACAAATATTTTTTACTATTTTTATATTTCATTTGAATATATGATGCCAGGCTTTCCATTAAACTTTGTTTATCTTATTTCAAGCTTTGAGTAAATCCTTAAGAGTGTAGAGTTACTTTGAAAATGATAGTACCATCTGAATCCTGAAAATGATTGGTTGGCCATAAAGTTGGAAGATGATAACGAAAAAAATCTAGGAGTGGAGATAGTATGATAGTGAATTTGACAGTCAGTAATGGTATTACTTATAAATCTGAAACTATACAATTAAAAATAAAAAATAATGTGGAAATAAATACAGAAATAATATTTGAGATAAATTTATTGGTCATTTCAATTACAATAAGCATTGTGAGCCTTCACTTCTCCATTGGGGGATGACTTATTCTTTGATTAGTGGCTGAATAGATTTTATGGAGAAATTCCTACAGCTCTATTGGGTGTCTGTAAAAGTATGATCTATGGTGTATTTTTGAAGCTGGTGGTCTCAGAATTGCTCTTTGAGGGGCCGGAGCAGTGGTGTAAGTGGTAGGCTGTTTGCCTTGGTACACGCTAACCTAGGACAGACTGCAGTTCGATTCCCTGGTGTCCCATATGGTCCCCCAAGCCAAGAGCTATTTCTGAGCACATAGTCAGGAGTAACCCCTGAGCGTCACTGGGTGTGGCCCCAAACAAAGAAACAAACAAAAAATTGCTCTTTGAGAACCGCCAGATAGTAAATCTTTTGGGAATTTGGAATATGGATAGATCCTTTCAGATTGCAGCAAAGTTTTGTTCAGAGGTTCAAGGGATGAACAGAGTTTGAATGGGTGAAAGATGCAGAGAATCATTTTTGCTGAGTGAAATGCTGTGAGAACAAAAGTATAGATATAGGAAAAAATGTTAAAGAAGTAGAAAGTCAAATTATTTGATGCAAGGATACTTAAACATGGTCTTTTTAAAAGTCTATTGAGTTAGTGATTCTGTGGACAGATTACACTCATTCCAGAGTTGGGGAAAAGTGAGTTGAGTACGTCTGATGAGTTGGGTGCATTAAGTTTCATGCTTTTAAGGGCTCTTTGAGGTCATCAAGATAAATTCTATTTGGGGGTACATTTTAGAAAATAGAAAAATGTCAATACTAACATAGCTCAGTCTCTCCCCACTCCTGATAATTATTCAAGTGGATGGAAAAAGGAATAGCCTGGCTGCAGATACTTCCTTGTGATGTTACATCATGGTTTTCCTGCTTTGGTCACAAAAGAATAGCCATGTTATTGTACCCTCTTTCTCTTTCAGCATCTATCACCACCTTTTAGTTTATGTTTCTATCTACGTACTAGATAGAAGTTTATTTCCTTTCCAAAAGTCTTCATTGAACTGCAGGCTGAGGAAATAAAGTGACTTGATTCTAACTTTAAAGTCTAGAGGTAATTAAGTGTTCCAGGACACAGGCTTTCTTAATCTGACAAAATATTTTGTTTCTGGTTTTTGGGCCACACCCAGTGACACTCAGGGGTTACTCCTGGCTATGCACTCAGAAATCACTCCTGGCTTGGGGGACCATATGGGGTGTTGGGGGATCGAACCGCAGTTCATCCTAGGTTAGTGAGTACAAGGCAAACTTCCTACCACTTGCACCACTGCTCTGGCCCCATCTGACAAAATATTTTATGGAATATACTTTGGTGCTTTCTTTGTGAATTAAGTCAGCACTGTTGTCTTGAGATTATACAGTTGATTATCAAAATATGATTGTTTTGCCATGTCCAGAGCCATAAACTTTCACCCAAGTAAATCACTTCTTGAGATTCACCTGACTGAAAAGTTAACTTTCAAATTCACAGGGCCAGAGAGATAGTACAGAGATAGTACAGGGGTAAAGGCTCTTACCTTGCATATGGCCAACTATATAGTTCAGTGGTCCCTGGGAGTGATCCCTGAGCACAGAGCCAGTAGGATGCTCTAATACGCACTGCCATATGTGTTACAAAATTATTTTTATTCAGGAAATTGCCATTTTCCTTCATGAAAAATAACAACATGAGGAAAGTATAATCCTTCATAATACTGTTTTCCTATTTTCATAAAAACTGTATTTTCTTTGGTTTAGGAAATAAATTTTAGTGCAATGGAATAAAACATGTGGTATATGCAATGCTAAGTATGTGTCTGGAAACAAAGTCCATGGTTAATAGAATTTTGTTGATGATTAGATGTCATTAATATCCAGAAAAATTAAGGACTAATACTTTAGTTAGTGTGGATACACTGAAGTACTCAGTGTGAATGCCAACAAAGGAGTGACAGAATTAGAAATCTCACCTGGAGCCCGAGAGATAGTACAGCAGTAGGGTGTTTGACTTGCATAGGACCAACCTAGGCCAGACCTGGGTTCAATTCCTGGCATCCCATACGGTCCCCTGAGCCTGCCAGGAGTGATTTCTGAGGGCAGAGCCAGGAGTAACCTCTGAGTGCTGCTGAGTGCTGCTCAAAAGCAAAAAGAAACAAAACAAAACAAAACAAAAAGAATTCTCACCTGAAGAATATAAGAAGAAAAGCTTTGGTAAATTGGGGGGGGGGTGATTTAGAAATTAAAAACTGAACCCCAAAGTATGGGTTTGTTTTATAATTAGAAGGCAAGTTTCTAGATAGACTTTAAAAATATTATATTATCTTTTTTATTTTTATTTTTACTGTCTGAGCACAATGCCTGAAACAGTACCAAATCACAGGTGTAGGATAATTCAAAAGTTTATGGATATTGAGAGCTGAAGTAATAGAATAGTGGGGTAGAGTGCTTGTTTTGCATGCAGCTGATGCAACTGTGGTCCTCCAGCATCTTACATGATTCTCCCAATCCTTGTCAGAGTGATTACTGAGTGCAGAGCCAGGAGTTAGCTCTGAGCACCGTGGGTGTGACCCTAACCCCCCAAAGAAATTGTATGGATATTGAAAATTGCATAATACTGCTAAAATTAAGTGCTCTTCTGTTTCACTGGTAGTTGGTCCTATTGTGTTAAATAATTTAATGAAAAGTATGGCTCTGGGATAATGCTTTGAGTGCTTGTAACCTTTTTAAGAAGCAGTTGGTCAAAATAAACTTTTGGCTCTATAGAAATTGTCCATCTGACAATTTTTTAATTTGACAGTTTTTTGTTTTGTTTTGTTTTGTTTTGGGTCACACCTGGCGGTGCTCAGGGGTTACTCCTGGCTATCTGCTCAGAAATAGCTCCTGGCAGGCACGGGGGACCATATGGGACACCGGGATTCGAACCAACCACCTTTGGTCCTGGATCGGCTGCTTGCAAGGCAAACGCCGCTGTGCTATCTCTCCGGGCCTAATTTGACAGTTTTTAAACTGAAAGTATGCCATTGGTTTATATGAGAAAGTAGAAAGTTTGCAGGTTTCTATGGCTTATTAGGCCAACAATTTTAAAGTGACATTTCAATAACCATCAAGCTTAGAGGTGCACATCATTAAAATCAACCTTACAATTCAGAAGTTACTTTGACTTAAAATGCTGTTAAGGATTTATTTTATAATGAATCATCTTCCAATTCCAGATCCTTATCCTTAACGCTTTTATTGTCACCTGTGTGCATTTTCCTGTTACAAAGTTTAACAAGACTGATACAGTACAGCAGGAAAGGCGCTTGCCTTGCACATGGCTGACCTGAGTTTGATTCCCAGAATCCCATAAGGCCCCTTAAGCACAGACAGGAGTGATTCCTGAGCACAGAGTCATGAATAACCCTTGAGCATCACCAGTTGTGCCAAAGCACTCTCCCCCCCCAAAAAAAAGTTTAACAAGACAGACTCACAGGTATTGATTGATACCTGCTAAAAACAAATTTGTTGTGATTAGGAGACCAAGATGTTAAAGTTTAGACTTTGGCTCACTGTAATATTTTGCTTTTATTCTAATTATGTTCTTTCTAGTTAAAAGAGATAAGCATTGAATATATTGTTATGAAATTGGTATTCTATAAAAAGTTTGATCCAAAAGTATGGCTGGCTTTCCACCCCCTCCTGGTTTCAGAAAACGTTACTCTTCATTTCTATGAGATTGCAAGCCAAATTTGGGGTTTGGAGAGGCAATGTTGTGAGTTGCTTGTGAGCTGAGCTCATATGATTTCTGATATCCCATAAGGCCCCCCAAGCATCACCTGAAGCTAAGAGATAGCTCTTCTTCACACTGTCACTGTTTTCCCCTTAAAAAAGAACATGTCAAATTAGGGCTTTTTTCCCAAGTAGAAATGATTAAAAGAGAAGAATAAAACAACTTCACAAAAGGCACTAGTTTTGATTGTATAATATTTAAACAATAGTCTATTCTTATACTATTGATTTCTCAGAAACTGAGGAAGATAAATTACTCAGTACTATTTATTCAATCATTATTAAAATGGTTTAATAGCTACCTTCTCACACAATATAATTTTCATAAATTTGAATTGGAGGAATGGGTACATAAGAAGTAACATTCTTTCTAATAAAATTGCATTTCTATTACGAAGTAGGATATGTTTCTTGTATACAGTTTGAGAAATACATAGATTACCACACTGCAGCACCTGGAAGTAACCATTTATCGTTTTAATGTGTTTCCAGTTTCATAAAGATGAGGGGTAGGATATGTGTGTATGTATATGTATATATATTTACATACAGCCCAACCCACTGCCAGTGAGGAATAAAACTTTTCCTTGCATTAAATACTTTTCCCATATATTTGGCATCATTTCCTAACATTATGTTTAGTATGACAGAGTCGACACCTTAGTGTCACCCCAACACCTTAGTGTTGGGTACAGGCTATTTTCATATTTTCTTTCATTTTATTTTGCAGTTGATTTAAAATATGTTGCCACTACAGATACTGAACCGAATCCTCTGTATGTATTCTAATTATTCCTTAAGGGAAAGCTTTAAACCCAGAACTTGTGGATCAAAACGTTCAATCACGAATGGGTTTTGATTAAACATGCCTGCAGACTGCAGAAGCACTTGCGGCCCGAGTCTAACCTCGAAGCAGCCAGGGGTGTGAGCGGGTGGGTCTCAGGTCCCTGGAGACACCAGCGCATTCCTCAGGTTTCTAACCTCGTGTCTCTGTCTTTCCTCCCTGGGGACCGCTGCCGCCCTTGCGGACTGAAGCCTCGGGAAGCCGTCTCCCCGCAGCGCCGCCACCTTGCGCCCAGCTGGCCCAGGGAACCGTTGTCCATCGGCGGGCGCCGTGACCACGCGTCAGGCCGCCGCCAGCTGTCGCGCCAAGCTTCGTTGTGGTGCCGCCCGGGAGCGCCAGCACGCCTCTCGGGGCCGGGGCCGGGGTCGGGGCAAACCCATGGCCCCCTGACCGCCTGCGCACCGACCGCCATCTCCCAGGAGCCTCCCGAACTTGACTGCGTCCACTCCACTCTGCACCAGCGCACTCGCACTCCCGGAGTCCCTGGCGTTTGCTTGAGCACAGTATCTCTTCGCCACCTTGCTCTGGACCCTGTCCCCCAGCTTGCCCCCAAATTTCCCGCGCAGTCTCGTCCTCAGCAGAACCTTGTGCCTTAGGGCCTACAGGTGCGGAGATTAGTCTCCGTGTTCCTGTTCCTTTCTTCTCCTGGCCACCTCCGAAATCCACCGCAAGGCAGTGCTAGCCCCTGCCCCTCCTCATAATTTATCGATTTCTTGTTCGTTTATGTAAAAAATTCCTAAGACTGGCTCCTGGTTTCACCATCACTGTTCTCAAATCCTAGCGTCCAGAGGTGACCTCCACTCCACTACCCTCTTCCAATCTCACCACAATTCCTCCACCAATCGAAGATGATTTGAATGATTATACAGTTTAGGCACACTGGGAGCCAATAGTGCACAATATTGATGGAACTTAAACTCTTTCATCCAGGCCTTCTCATAATTTTATCTCTAGTAACATTTCTTTGCTTCCCAGAGCCAGTCCTTTATTAACCCTGTCCTTGGGAGAATTCGCTATAGGGTTCGATTGGAAACCATCCTCTCCCTCTCCCTCCTTCCTTCCTTTCTAATATTGAGCACAGTATGGCTGTTAGTGATGGCCCATTCAAGCGAAACACTGGACTCTTCTAAGTTCCTTAGATGGACGATCGGCAGCCAAGCTAAAAGTCCCTCAGAACCAGGCTCTGGTTCTTCTTCCCTCATCCTCCACTTCTTTCACTGGAGTGGAGTGGAGGCCTCCTTTCTCCCTTGCTCAAGACTCCTTCCCTTGTCCTTCGCAGATATTCTTCTAATAAAACTCCTACAAGTTGAACCCTGTCTTGGTGTCTGCTTCTGGGAAGGATCTAAAATAAAATGTTATCAAATATTCCACTTGGATCATCATCTTTTGTGCATCTATGTCTTAATTCATTAACCTCATCCCCCCCCCCAATGTTTATTAGCTTTCCTCTTGAACTCCTTTTTACATCCTTCCTAGATGGCATGGCCCAGCAAATCATTCTCCTTGAAATACAGTGCTCTGAATAGTCTTGAACCCCCATTTCTTCCAGTTTGCATTCCTGATGAAATCACAACTCTGGATGAATCTACGATTTGTCTTCCATGGGCCAGACTAGAAAACTCAGCATTTTATGTTCAAGAAAATTATAGAACTCAACCACTGGTTTAGCTTTCAATGCTCATCTCAAACTTCAGAGTGGTGCTGTTCCATCCATAGTCCTACTCTCACACTTCTGATTTTTTTTTAATTTCATGTTTTTATGGATTTTTTTTTAGCTCTTCAACATTTTCAGATGCCCTCCATGTTTACTTCACAATTTATTAATAGAAGACTTTGTGCACAAAGGTTTTCATCATCCCCCCACAAGATCTTCTCCTCCTATTTCCAAACTAGCTACAGTGGTACCCTTCTTCCTCTGTGAAGGAAGATTTAACAGTCAGCTTCTTCTCTTGTGCTTCAGAGTTTATTCCCTTTCACCTTCCAAGATTTTATGTCCAGAATTTTATGTTCCCTCTTTTCTGCATCTCCCATTTTGTCTGTTTCAAAATTAGCCATTCCATGAGCTGTAAACATGCCCTCAGGGCCTCTCATATTAACCTAAGCCTGTCTCCTGCATTCTCCATCAGCTTCCTTCATGGACTTCTTCCTTTGTGCTGGCTTTGTTTTCTTCCCTAAGCCTTCTTCACTATTTCTCATTTGCAACCCCATTTTTTGCCCAATAAATGCAACATTGGATGAACACTGCCAGAAAATACCTCAGATCGATGATGTGGTTGATGTTGACTAACTTTTGGTCCTGTTGCATCTGGAAAACTTGTGTTGTTGCCAAAGTTTTCACCAGCTCCACATTCAGCTACAGGCCCAAGGTATAGGAAACTTGAGTCTAATTGCTTTGCTTTTTAATGTATACCATGACTTCATTTTCCTCCATCATCAGTGTGGCCATCAGGCACTTCTATTATTCTATTCTAAAGGATGCTTTTCTGCTTCCTTAGTTCTACCCATCTCCAGGATTTTTTGCCCCTCCTGATGCACTCATTGCTTTTCAGCATTATGTTCCATATCCTTCTACTCACTTGAAAGGTTAAGGCTTCTCACCTCTGTTCTGGATCTTCTTTCCTATCTTCTCCATTGCTGTGGATTTAAGTACCACTTTGTGCTAATGACTTAAGTGAATGTAAGTATTATCTTACACAAATTTTAAATTTCTAAACTCAACATATACAATTTCTTAATATCTTTCTTTAGATGACTCTTCTTCCAAATTTTATACATGCAAATTCTAATTCTCATTCTGCCCCAATCTGTTTCTCTTCTCTTCCCTCTTATAGTGAATATAGTACCACTACCAAAACAGTTGCCTGACCAAGAGTGTAGGAGTCCTTCTTGAATCTTGTTCTGAATTCTCATGCAAATTTATCTTTACTCTGCTGTTTCTTTCTACATTCAATGTTAGCTTAGTCCTAAGCAGAATTTCTGTCATGCAACTGTTGTAACTTCCAAGTCCTACCTAATCTTAACTCCCACTCCTGACTCCACTAAATATGTTCTTGATAGAGTGGTACATTGACCTTATTCAGAAGTTGAATCAATTAAATTATACATAGGATATACACCCAGCACTTAGCACAGTTCACACTGCTCTGTACCACCTGACCATTACTGTGTCTCCAATCAACTACATTCTTCTTGTTATTGTCTTTTACCAAGACATCTCATGCCAAGATCATCTTATTCTTTGACCTCAGGGGTTTAGTAAATGCTATTATATCTGCTAAAGCTGCTTTCCTTAGCTATCCTTTCCCCTACTACAACTGTATGCTTTAAAGAACTTTTAAAATGCAACATCTTCAAAAAGACCCATGCAGAGAGCATCTGCTTGCAAATTATTACCCTCCTCCCTTTTGCTGCCTCATTTCATTAATTTTCCTAGATTAATCCAATCCTTTATTTCAAGTTGTAACTTCATGTACTGTGGTCTGTTTGTCCATTTTTCATACAAAGTTAATGAGGAAAAACCCAGTGTATGGTTGTTCAGATTCTTCAACTTGTAATCCAGCTCCTAGCACAATTCTTGGCAAGTATCGGGTGCACTGTGAGCATCTGTTGAGGGAATGGATTGATGGATGATCATATTTTCACCTTTTGTATTAGGAGTTTGTGCCACTTTTCATTGATTTGTAAGAGTTCTTTATATATTAAATCCACTAACCATATGTTTTTTCTATATGCTGCAGACATTTTGCCCTTTGTCATAGATGTGCCAATTTAATTGTAATGTCTAATATTCAGAAATATTACATTTTTATTTAGATAAATATTTTTATTTCATGATTTCTGCCAATGGTGATGTGTTTTAAAAAGCCTTCATATCAATGTTCTATAAATAGTTGGCTATGTTTTCATTACTTTTAATCTTTAGCTTAAAATCTTTACCCCCAAATTAAATTTATTTTTATAGAGATGTGATTAAAAATCTAAATATTTATTTAGTTGTTGCATCCTTTATTGAAAATGTCCTCTTCCACTATTTTGAATTCCACTGTATTCAGATATTAAATTCTTTCATATATTTGGAATGGTTGCTGGATTTATTTGGTTGGTTGGGGTATACTCTATTCCTGAATTTATGATATTTTGATGATTGTTGTTTTTATACTACTTTATTATATGAGCTTTTAAAAATGGGTTTAATATTGCCATTTTTTCTCAAAATATATTAAGCTAGTTCAAGCATTTTTTTTCCTTCCAGATTAACCTGACATTTTGATGTGGTTTCAAAATAAGCTCTACCAGGACCAGGCCAGATACAGCAAGTAGCATGCTTTCCTTACTCAGTCATTGGTATCCTGTCTCCAGAACAACATAGGTCCTTTGAATCTCATCAGAAGTGACCCCTGAGTGCAGAGATAGGAGTAAACACTGAGCACCAGCAGATGGGGTCCCCAAATAGAAACAAACAAATTCTACTGGTATTTTTTAGACTTACATTAACATTATTAATTGGGGCTGGGGTACCAGTTTGGACCATACCCCACATGTTCTGGGTCTATTTCTGACTCTGTGTTCAGGAGTGACCCTCAGTGATCCTCAGAAAACCATAGGTGCTATCCAAGATCAGTTTGCCACATGCAAAGCAAGTGCCTTACTCTGTACTATTCCTTTTGCCCCTAGATCAATTTGAGGAAGAGGAGGACTACCATCTTTCTAATATCAAGCTTCCCATTGATAAATATGTCATATGTCAAGATTGTTAAAGACTTCTTACGTGTTACTTAGTAATTCTGTAGTGCCTACATAATCTCCCAGGGTTTTTTTTTTTGGGGGGGGGGTCATACCCAGTGATGTTCAAAGACTACTGCTAAATCTGTGCTTGAGTATCCTAGTAGCGTTTAAGGAACATTGAGGTGCCAGGGATCAAACCTGGGCTTCCTGTAGGCAAAGTGTTTTCTAGCCCATTGAGTTAGGTCTCTGACCCTGCTCCTGCATAATTTTTGTTAATTATATTGTTCAATATTTTTTTTATCTTTGTGGAGTCATTTTCATTATGTTTTATATAATTGCTTCTCATAGGATCAGATTTTTTAATTTGGTAACTTTTCTGAACTCTTTCATTAATATTAGTTTATTTTCTTCTATGTATACAATTATCTTGTGTAGTTAGCCATTTTTTCTGCAGTTTTTATACCTGTTATATTAAATAAATAATAGTATTAGCTTTGTCCTTATTTCTTACATTTTAGAAATGACATTAATATTTTACTAGCTTCTATTTATTTTTTATTTCTTACATTTTAGAAATGACAATATTTTACTGGCTTCTATTTATTTATTTTTGTTTGTTTTGGGGCCACACCTGGCAGAGTGTTTACTGTTCTCAGGGATCATTCCTGTTGGGCTTAGGGGATCTAACTTGGTTTGGCTATGTGCAAGACAAGCATTCTACCTGCACTAGCCCTTCACTAGTTTTAAATATTAGCTATCTAATTGAAATAAAAATTAACTATCCAACTGAAATAAAGGTCTTTATCAAATTAAGGAAATTATTTCCTGGCACAATATAGTAAGCATTCTATTGAAAGTTGCTGAATTATATTAAATATGTTTAAAGGTATTGATAATCATATACTTTTTTCTAATAAACTTATAATAAATTATGGGAGTAGATTTCTTAGTTATTTTATTTATTTTTTGCTTTTTGGGCCACACCTGGTAATGCTCAGGGGTTACTCATGGCTATGTTTTCAGAAACCGTTCCTGGCTTGGGAGACCATATAGGACGCCGGGGAATCGAATTGTGGTCCATCGTAGGTTAGCTGCATGCAAGGCAAATGCACTACCACTTGTGCCACCCTCTGGCCCCAGTTTTGGGTTATTTTTGTATCAAAGGTTTCCTATTTCATCATGGTAGTTTCTTTTTTTTATTTTAGCATGATGTTAAATTTGTCTTCTTATATTTAAGAAAATTATACTTATTTATTTATGTGATTAAGATAGATTAATAGATTTGTGTTTCCTAACTTAGTAGGTTCTAACTTAATAAGTTTCAAAAATTTTTAAAAATATTTTTTTATATTAGTGTATAGTATAGCCTACTCTTTGAAGCATGAAGGAACTCACCCATTAAAGCACCATGATTTCTTTTCAGGGTATGTAGTGGAAGATAATCTCTGGAAATATTACAATTTTTCTCTTTGTTTTATCCATGATTTCTTTTCAGGGTATGCAGTGGAAGATAATCTCTGGAAATATTACAGTTTTTCTCTTTGTTTTATGCTAAACATCTAAAGATGATTTCTTGAGTATAAAATTTTAAAATAAGATTTTAGAGGAAGCACTGTATTTAAATAGATTTGAAACATTTTAGTTGAAATCTACATGTAATTGTTATAATTCAAAATATTTTCTCTATATTTGAAGTTTTGTCTCATTTTCATTTATATATTTTGTTTATTTGTTAAAAATGAACAAACTAACTTTTTTTTAACTTTCTAGCTTTTGACAGGAACCAACAGCTATCTTATAAATTCTATTTTTCTCTTTTTATCATAAATGCAATTTTTAGCTTTACTAATAACTTTTTAATGTTTTCCTTAAGTTCATTTGGTTGTTTTCTGAATATTATCTAGTAATTGGTGACTAACATTTATTTTGAGCTATTATTTAATAATAGGACATGACACTATAAATTTACCTCTAAGCATAGCTTAGACTCACCTCAAATATTTTGTTCTAAAGTTCATGACAATACCTATTTAAAACATGTGAATTATTCAGTTCTCATTTAATCATTGACACTATTGAGGATAGTGTTCTGAGGATTTTTTTACTATTAATTCAAAATTTTAATAATGATTTTAATAGCATTTGTTTTAATTTTTCTAGACATAGAATTATATTTTTGTCATTATCTTGTTTTATTGAAAATGTTATGCAAGCATATCCTAGAGTTCCCTGTTCAATTCTACCAAGTGTGTCAACTCATGGTGTCTATGTTAATAACCAGCAGCAGATATTTGCTGTTCAAATACTAATAATTTACTGGGATTTTGATTTCTATATAATATTATTATTACTCATAAAAAGACATATATATATAGCTCTTAAAGACTATTATATTAAAATATGCTCAGAAATATTGAATTTAAATGATCATAAAATTAAAAAACTCATTATCAAAGTTTATTAAATCAGTAAGGTTTTTAAATTGATAACATAGTTTTTTGTCTGAAAAATTTGGCATCTTTTACACTTGAAAAAATAGTTTGAAAAATATATTTTTATAAAACCAAATGTAATCCATGTTCATAAATACAATTAAAGTTACCTGTAACTCTTATCTTACCCAGAGAAAGAAGCATTATTAACATTTTACTGTTTCTATATGTCTTTTTTTTTACTGTGGATAGAATTGAACTCATATCTTAGGCACCTGGGCTTTGCTTTTGTCAGCATTTAGATAATGTTCTGGGTATCTGGGTTGGGGGATTCTTCACCAATCATCCTTGCTGTGCAGATAGAATGAATCTTCAGATATATCCTATTATTGGCTATATAGGTTTTAGGGGCCACACCTGTTTGATGCTCAGGGGTTACTCCTGGCTAAGAGCTCAGAAATTGCCCCTGGCTTGGGGGGACCATATGGGACGCCGGGGGATCGAACCATGGTCATTCCTTGTCTAGCGCTTGCAAGGCAGACACCTTACTTCTAGCGCCACCTCACCGGCCCCATATTGATTATATATTCTCAGTAAGGATATCTAAAGTGTGCTGTTTGCAGCAATATGGACACACCTTGATTTTGGATACTGGAGATTTCATCAGGCCCCATCCAGAGTCAGTAACAGCTAGGAATATGAGATTGGGTCTATTATGTTTTAGCTTGGAACTCAGAGGAATCTAAAACTAGGACTTCGAAACTTCAGTGATAACACAGTGGTTAGAATGTTTGCCTTGCATGTGGTGACCTGGGTTCAATCCATGGCATCCTATGGTCCACTGTGCCTGCAAGGAGCTATTTCTGAGCAGAGCCAGGTGTAACACCTGAGTGCTGCCAAATGTGGCCCCAAAACAAACAAAAGAAAAACTAGGACTTCATTTGACTATGGCCTTCTGTGAAATGATGAAGATATATTTGTTAGAACAGAACAATGTAACACTTTGTAATATCACTTGTTTTGTAACTTTGAAAATAGCTGGGTGAGTTATATGTAAAACTTCATTTTTACTTTTTCTCTGGCCCTTTCTAATATTTGAAATGAGACTGGTGCTGGGAGGGCTTGCAGTTCTGGGGGCAGTGGCGTATTAGGAATGCTGGGACCTCAGAGGAAAGTGACTGCAGAATATTATTTGGGTAATTCAACTACTGATGCTATGACATTCCACCAATTGTACCTACTGCTTGGTACAAAGACGAAAACCTTTTGTATTTGAATAACTCACAAAGCACATATGAAAATATCACAGCCATAATCATGAACCACAATGTATTGGAAAGCAGAAGCTTTAACTTCAAGTACTGGCTGCTCCAGAGGCCACCAAAAGTCTCCAAAATTGTACATTTTGTTAACATGTGATTTTGCTTTTTATTTACTCCTTTATTTTTTGCCATATTGATTATGGAAAGTTTAAAATCATATTTTTATATTATTTGAAACATTAAAATGATCTCTTATAACTGTGGTGTTGGTGGTATGAGAATCAAGCTAAATTGTAACCTGCAAACTGTCATTCAAAGAAGCAATAGGATACATTGGCAGAGTGAATGGAGGGTGTCCCTGGGTCTTCCAGTCGTCTAGAGAAATTAAGTTCTCTGAAGAAGCATTGAGCTGAGAAGAGAATGACAGACTTAGTTTTCAGGGAGAGTATATGGAAGAGGAAAATGAAAAAAGCATATTAAATAAGAGAGACAGCTATGGGAGGGGGCTAGAAATTGGGGGAACCTGAGGAATTAGAGCTGAATAAAGGCCTGTTTGGTAGGGGAGTTGGAGGCTAGACAAAGTGACAGAGAAACTTGGAAAGAAATGCTGGGAGCTGTTCAGGTAGGAGGGCTTGGTAAAATTCAGAGTATAGTTTGGAGGAATAATTCATCAAAGACTTTTTAAATCTTCAGTGAGCTCAAGATCTGGTAGGAAAAAATATCAAAACAATGAAACACAAAGAGGTAAGTACTAAACTAAAGATATGCTCATTGTAATCTGGCATTATGGAAAAGGAACTTGAGTGCTGCAGAGTCAATCAGGAGGATTTTCAAGGACTTGAGGGCTTGAGTTGAAACTGAAATTTGAGGAGGAGTTTTCAATAGACAAAAGAGAAAGTGAAAGAAAAAGAGACCAGTAGCAAAGGGTCTGGGATAGAATTACTTCAGTGTGGATGAAGTTGGGGCAAGTGCTTTGTTGAAGAGCTCAGATTTTTCTAAGCAGATGGCAGGTCTTTAGACTTGGAAAAAATTTTTAAAAAAACTTAGAAACTTACAAGTAGGGATGTGGCATGTTAGAAAGAATTTTAAGGCCAACTGGAGGATGAGAACTTGTGTAGGGAGACATAATATTTATTTCTCCAAATATGTGTGTGTTTGTGTGTGTGTGTGTGTGTGTGTGTGTGTGTTTTAAATAGTAAATTGTAAGAGTAAATTTGTAGTCAGAGTGGGAAGAGAGAATGGTTTCAAAAGATGTTTTGAAATGGAAGGAACTTTGTATAACCAACATATTAAATAACTATTTCATCTTATGAAGAAGAAAGCTGATGATTCTATTGTCACTAATTTATCAATGTCTGAAATAGTTCCATGTCATTTTCTCAGAGGACTTTGAATTTAAAAGAATATTTCTGGAATGGACAATGAGTACATGAAATTATGGAGTTTCAAATGCTTTAGATCTCCTAAAAAAGTTAATCATTGGGTAGGGAAAGAGAAGGCAGAAGTAGGAATACTAGTTAATTGTGTATGTTTTATGAGTGCCTTTATGTATCTTTTTAAAGTAAGCTGTCAGGCCGGAGATATAGTACATTAAGGTATTTGCTGACCCCAGTTCTATCTCTGGTACCACATAGGATTACCTGAGTATTACCAGGGATCACTTTTCAGCACAAAGCCAGAAATATTCCCTGTATATCAAAGGGAAATGTGGCCTCAACAACCCCCCAAAAGTAATTCTCATTGCCAAAGAGTTGCAATCTCCCATTACAATCTATTAGACACCAGCACCATACATACATAAGACCTTTGTGTCCCCTAATTCCCCCCTCTTATAATTTCAGTTCTATGGTCTGAATTCGAGTTATTTGTGAGTTGACTTTTTCTGTCTCCTAATTTTTTTCTTTGTATATTACATATGAGTGAGATGATCTTGCCTGTGCTCTTTTTTTTTTTTTTTTTTTTTTTTTTTTTTTTTTTTGGTTTTTGGGCCACACCCGGTGACGCTCAGGGATTACTCCTGGCTATGCGCTCAGAAGTCTCTCCTGGCTTGGGGGGACCATATGGGACACCGGGGGATCAAACTGCGGTCCGTCCTAGGCTAGCGCAGGCAAGGCAGACAGACATCTTACCTCTAGCACCACCGCGCCAGCCCCCTGTGTTTTTTTTTTTTACTCAGTGTGATGTCCCCCCAGGTTAATTTGCTTAATTAAGTTATTTGGTTATAGGACTATATTCTTTTGAACTTTCCTTTGCTACATCCCATAGGTTCCCATCTTCATTTTATTTTTACAAATATTTAAAAATTTCTTTTTTGATTTTCTCATTGACATAGTAGTTTCTCAATTGCATGTTTAATCTCCACAAGCATGGGATTTTCTTTTTTCTTTCTTATTTTGTTTGTGAGGAAATACCTCCGATGGTTCCCAGGGATTACCTCTTGGTGCTGCATGCAGTGTTTGGAATTGAATCCAGGTTTCCAGCATGCAAATACTGTGTTCCTGCCCATTGAGCTATGTCTTCAGTTCTTATTTTTATATTTCTCTTCTTTTGAGAGTTTGACAGGCTGATCAAGGCTTTGCATGATAGAGACCTGGGATCATTCTTCAGCAATACAGGGTTCCCTGGGTGAGCCTGAAGCACAAAGCAGGGTAGCAACCAATACCCACTACCCTGTGCAAAATAAAAAATAGTTTTCAAGGACTCATGCTTGCCTTGAACTTGGATGAAAACTTAAACAGATCTCATGAGTTTTCTGGTTAATATATGCTAGTTACATTTTTCAGTTCATTTATTTGCCTAACT
The DNA here is from genome assembly GCF_024139225.1 of Suncus etruscus. Classification (NCBI taxonomy): domain Eukaryota; kingdom Metazoa; phylum Chordata; class Mammalia; order Eulipotyphla; family Soricidae; genus Suncus; species Suncus etruscus. Next base: position 136,433,358 of record NC_064848.1, on the reverse strand, counting down.
TTAGCTTGGGGGCCACACCCAGTGGTACTCTGGGATTCCTCCTGGGTGTCCTCTTATATGACTAAAATCCAACCACAATCATGTTTGTGACCAAGGTGCTTAAATAAAAAATATTATTTAAAAAAATCACTCCTGGTAGTGTTTGGTGGGTTGTATGTGGTATCAGTTATTGAACCAGGGTCAGCTTGATGTAAGACAAGTACCTTAACTCTTTTACTATGTCTCTAGTCCCACATATTTTAAACCATAGAATACGTTTTCAGTTCAAATCTGTTGTAAAGTAGAGCTTCTCCTTCTTCAATTTAGATGACAGCAGAAGGAAGAGGGGATAACATATGAGCACTGCCAGGGTATAGAGTCAAGAATAGCTACTGAGTATGGCTGGGTATGGTCTCCAAACTAGAAACAAATAATGTTTTTAAAAGAAGGAACAGAGGAACAATAATTCCATTTACTTGGCATCCACAACATGTCAGTTCTTTTGAAAATGATACAATATATATAAATTCCTGGGAAAAAAACTTTAAAACACATATCTAATACAGACCTACAAGTAAAGTGGTCATATACTGCAAATAGACATAAGACTTGCTCTGTTAAGCTTCTGTGAAGTTCTTAAACAACTAACTTTTTATTTCAATACTTTACAATGTTGTACACTGCTAACGAATAGTACCAGAACCATTCTCTGTCCTCAGGCTGAAGAGCATTAATCCAGCACATTGAGCAAAGATGTTCCTAGGGGGATGGCAGCATTTGATTTCACTGAGGCCAGTCTTCCCCAAAGGCCTTTATCACTCAAGTTGCCCACATTTTGTCTATGGAAAACTCTATAAAACTTCCTTTGCTTTGACATGCTCCTAAGCACAGATTGCCCAGTGGGGCTGCCTTCTAGCCAGGAGGTACTCCTCAGGGGGTTGGAAGAATATTGAGCCCTCCCTATAAATAAGCCCCTGCTTAATCCCTAAGATCTAGAAATATGCTAAGTTCCATGATACAAAGGATGTCTAAAATGGATCAAGTTAAGGGTTTAAAAGTGATAAGATCATCATAGAATTTTCATCATAGAATTGCCTGTGGGTATCAGGTAATCAGAATAACCCCATCAAAAATGGGGAGAAGAAATGAACAATTTCTCAAAGAAGAAATACAAATGGCCAAAAGACACATGAAAAATGCTCCACATCACTAATCATCAGAGAGATGCAAATCAAAACAACAATGAGGTAGAATGTCACACCACAGAGACTGGCACACATCCCAAAGAACAAGATCAATCAGTGCTGGCAGGGTTGTGTAGAGAAGGGAACTCTCATTTACTGCTGGTGGGAATGCCATCTAGTCCAGCCTTTATGGAAAACGATATGGAAATTCCTCAAAAAACTGGAAATTGAGCTCCCATATGATCCAGCTATACCACTCCTAGGGATATGCCCTAGGACCACAAACACGCAATATAAAAATACCTTCCTCACACCTATATTCATTGCAGCACTATTTACAATAGCCAGAATCTGGAAACTACCAAGATGCCCTTTAACAGATGAATGGCTAAAGAAACTGGTACAAATACACAATGGAATATAATGCAGCCATCAGGAGAGATGAAGTTATGAAAATTTCCTATACATGGATGCACATGGAAACTATTAGGCTGAGTGAAATAAGTCAAAGGGAGAGAGAGAGACACACAATATAGTCTCACTCATCTATGGGTTTTAAGAAAAATAAAAGGCTCGGATCTCTGCCATGATTGGTACTTAGGGGCTGTGATGCAGAGAGAGGACCCTGTGCGTTCTTGCAGGTACCAGGGGAGGGAGGAGAACTGAGGGTAGGCTAGCACCAACATGGTCACTGCTATTGTCCACCTTTGGTGGCTGTGGGAGTAGTCCCTGTGCCTACCCACTGGTAACAGGCGACAGAGGAGACTTGAAGCCAAGGTCGGACCTCAGCGTGGTCGCCACCATTGTCTGTGCTTAGAATTGCACCCCAGAGAAGGGACACAGCTCCATGCCACAGATGACAAAAGCGGGCTAAGATCTGAGGGTAGGACCAAACCCTTGCAAGGTAACCACCATTTCTCCTTACCCCCAACCCCCAGCCAACTCTCCAGACCACTGAGTCTGTATAGTGTACCAATTTAAGCAGACCAGACCTAACACTTCCCTCAGATAATCCACAGCCCATAAAACACAACAGCAAAACAAAGATATAAAGGCCCATTCAACTAGGAAAAATAAGCTTAAATATACCTCTAATCTCTTCTAACACAGTAAGTTCAGCAGGCCACTTTATTAAACAGCCAGAAACTCCAACACTTTAAGCCACCAAATGCAAAGAAATATAAATAAACTAAGGAAGACACTGACAACCAGGGATATAGAGAGAAATCCTAGCAAGTTTCTAAGTCCACCAAAATGCACGAGCCTAATAAAGTGACTATGAATGCCATAGCAATAAAAATCACAGTATCATTAGCCAGAAAGATTAAGAAATTCATAGATAAACAATTCAACCAACTTAAAGAAGAACTATTACAGAAGATGAGAGAATCCATACAAATGAATTAAAGGAAATAAAAAACATCTTAGCAAGCAATAATAGCAGAATTACACAGTTGGAAAATCGCATAAAAGAATTTTAAGAAAAACTACAAACCAAAAATGACAAAGAAACCAATAAGAAAATGAGAGGTAAAACATTGGGAAAAACGTTAGGTATTTAATGAACAAAGATAAAAGAAATAATCTACAGATTGTAGGACTATCAGAAGGGGAGGAAATAGGGAAAGGGTCAGAACAAGTAGTGAGAAAAATAATAGCATAAAATTTCCCACCCTCTGGAAAGAGGCACTGGTACAAATCCAAGAGGCTAAAAGAGTCCCTAATAAAATAGACCGTGATAAACCAACACCAAAACATACACTAATCCAAATGAAAAACAAACAAACAAACAAAAAACCCAGAAAGATGAATTCCTTAAAGCAATAAGGGAGAAAAGAAACTCTCAAGTACAAAGGAAGGAACTTAAGAATCAAACCAGATCTCCCATTTGAAACAATTCAAGCAAGAAGGCAGTGGAATGACATATTTAAACTACTGAATAAAAGAAACCTCCAAACTAAAGTGCACTACCCGGCAATCCAAACATCCAATTATAACAATAACAACCCTACACAATACAATTGCACAACAGCCCTGTCAGTAATCACCTTAAATGTCAATGGAATAAATTCTCCCATTAAAAGACACATAGTAGAGGGTTGGATCAGAAAACAAAATCTGGATTTCTGTTACCTGCAAGAAACACACTTAAAACTATGAGATAGATACAGGTTTAGAATAAAAGGATAGAAATCAATTACTCAAGCAAATGGAAAACAAAAGCTGGGAAAGCCAATCTTATATCAGTTTAAATTGCTTTCAACCTCAAGAAAGTGTTCAGAGACAAAGAAGGTCACTACTTACTGATCAGAGAAACATAGATCAAGAAGTACTAACTCTAGTCCACATTTATGCACCAAATGCAGAGCCAGCAAAATATGTAAGGCAGTTGCTTGCAAACCTGGAAAATATAGGGAAGGAAATGTGATAGTAGTAGGAGACTTCGACACACCATTATCACCACTAGACAAATCAACTAGGTAGAAAACTAACAAAGACATAAGAGCCCTAAATGAGAAACTAGAAGAACTGGGTCGAATGGAGCTCAATTTCCAAATTTTGGAGGAATCTCTGTATCGCTTTCCATAGAGGTTGGACTAGACAGCATTCCCACCAACAGTGGATAAGAGTTCCTTTCTCTCCACATCCCGCCAGCACTGTTTATTCTCATTCTTTGTGATGTGTGCCATTCTCTGTGGTGTGAGGTAGTATCTCATCGTTGTTTTGATTTGCATCTCCCTGATGTTTAGTGATATGGAGCATTTTTTCATGTGCCTTTTGGTCACTTGTATGTCTTCTTTGTCAAAGTGTCTGTTCATTTCTTCTCCCCATTTTTTGATGGAATTAGATGTTCTTTTCTTGTAAAGTTCTGTCAGTGCCTTGTATATTTTGGAGATTAGCCCCTTATCTGATAGGTATTGGGTGAATAGTTTCTCCCACTCAGTGGGTGGCTCTTGTATCCTGGGCACTATTTCCTTTGAGGTGCAGAAGCTTCTCAGCTTAATATATTCCCATCTGTTAATCTCTACTTTCACTTGCTTGGAGAGTCAGACACCATTTTTTAAGGATTTAGAACAATCAATTATAAAATTCGTATGGAACCACAAAAGAACCAGGTTAGCCAAATCCATACTGAAAAACAAAAAGCTGGTGGCATCTCTACCTAATCTGAAGCTTTACTATAAAGCCATAGTGATCAAAACAGCATGGTACTGGAACAAAGACAGAATCTCAGACCAGAGTGTTAGAATAGAATATCCAGATCCTGAAGCTTTCCTCAGAGGGCTAGGAAGGGCCTCAAAAAACTGTCTCCTGGAGCCACTCAGGCCAAAAGGCCAAGAAAGACAAAGTGAGTAAAAACTGGTTATCAGGGATGCCAGCTGAGAGGTGTCTCCTTTGTCTGTGAAGAAGTCTGCCCTGCTGTGAGATTGGAGACTTGGAGAAGCTGAAGGTACATGCTGCCTTTGTGTATTTTTCTTCTCTGGTCTCCTGAAGCTCTCCTGAGAGGGCTAGGAAGGGCCCCAAAAAACTGTCTCCTGGAGGCTGCAGAAGAGCATGGCCACTCCACTTTACAGGTGCGCTTTTTCTAATAACTAATGAACCCCAACACAACATGCAAAAAAATAATCACACTACAAGTGTGACAATTGGGAAACCTTGCAGGCTTACACCATACACAGAGAATGAAGATGATAGCTCTGATGACGCAAAAAATACCAATCATCTGATAAACCTCTAAGATAAGGAGTTTAGAATAGAAATATGGAAGATCCTCATGGAAATCAAAGAAAACATAGCTCTAGCTGAACAGACACAAAGACAGAAATCTCCAAAAAAACCTCCAAACTGAAATAACAGATCTGAAAAACATGGTAGCTCAACTGAAAAATTCAATGGAAAGCCTCTCCAACAGAGTAAAAGCAGCTGAGGACAGATTCAGTGAACTGGAAGATCAAATGCAGAACAACTTCATATAGCAGAAGAAGTTGGAAATGAACGTAAAGGCAAATGATCAGACAATAGAAAAAGTACTCAAAGAAGGTAAACAGATGAAAATAGAAGTCTTTGATAAACTCAACAGAAACAAGAATCTTTGGAGTCCCAGAGGCTCAGGAAGGAGGTCTCAAGAAAGAATCAACAATCAAAGACATCATCACAGAGAAACCCTCACAGGTAAAGACTGCATGCAATCAAATCCTGTATGCCCGAAGAATACCAGCTAAAAGAGAACCGAAGAAAAACACCCCAAGAATCATCATAGTTGAAATGAGGAATCCCACGGATAGAGATAGAATACTGAAAGCAGCAAGATCAAAAAGGGAAATTACATTCAAAGGAGCATCCTTAAGACTTACAGAAGACAAATCACAAGAAACTCTCAAGGCCAGAAGACAGTGGTGGGATATTGTGACAAGACTCAATGAAATGGATGCCTCACCTAGAATAATGCACCCAGTCTGACTCACATTCAGGTTTGAAGGAAGGATACATAGCTTCACGGATAAGCAACAGCTCAGAAACTTCACAGATGAAAAACCAGCCTTAAAAGAAAAACTGAAAGGTGTACTTTAAGACAAGAGAGACCAACAAACACAGCAAAGTTATCTACAAAGATGACATTAAGTCCTATGACAATCATCTCCCTCAATGTCAATGGACTAAATTCACCAACTAAAAGACACAGAGTGGCAAAATGGGTCAAAAAGATGAATTCAATCTTCTGCTGCCTACAAGAAACACATCTGAATAGTCAGAACAAACATAGACTCAAAATAAAAGGCTGGAGAAAAATCATCCAAGCAAACAACACCCTCAAAAAAGCTGGGGTGGCCATATTAATATCTGATAACACCAACTTTATACTCAGAAAAGTGGTAAGGGACAAAGATGGACACTATGTACTAATCAAGGGATATGTGCAACAGAAAGAAATCAGACTATTAAACATATGCACCCAATGAGAGACCAGCAAATTATCTAATACAGTTACTGACAAATCTGAAACAAGACATCAATAATACAATAATTGTGGGAGACTTCAACACAACCCTATCAACACTTGATAGGTCAACCAGACTGAAACCCAACAAAAACACTAGCCCTGAAAAGAGTAATGGAAGAAAGAGGACTAGTAGATATATATACGACACTCCACCCCAAAAAAACCTGGATACACATTCTTCCCCAACGTACATGGGTCATTCTCCAGGATAGACTACATGCTGACACATAAAACATACCTCCATAAAACCAAGAGGATAGAAATCTTGCAGGCTACCTTTACTGACCACAAGGCTCTGAAATTAGATGTGGACTACAAAGGCACACAGAAGAAAAACTTTAACAATTAGAAATTAAACAGCCTGCTACTGAACAACCAGTGGGTCTGAGATGAAATCAAAGAGGAAATCAAAACTTTCCTGGAAACAAATGATAATAAAAACACAAACTGCCAGAATCTATGGGACACAGCAAAAGCGGTCCTGAGTGGAAATTTTATAACTTTGCAAGCACACATCAGGGAGGAAGAAGGGGCCTACCTGAATAGCTTAATGACGCAGCTCATAGAATTAGAAAGTGCAGAACAAAAGGACCCAAAAATAGAGAGACAGAAGGAAATAACAAAGCTGAAAGCAGAAATCAAGGAAGTGGAAACCCAAAAAGCAATCCAAAAGATCAACGAAAGCAGAAGTTGGTTCTTTGAAAAAAATAAACAACATTGATAGACCAAGGGAACCTTGAGCTCCCAGAACAGGCCAGAATGGGTGCAGGAGGTGGAAAGCGGCCATTCAAGGGAACCCTGAGCTCCTGGAACAAGCCAGAGTGAGTGCAGGAGGTCTCCGAGGAAAGTGGCCATTCAAGGGAACCTGTGCTCCCAGAACAGGCCAGAGTGAGTGCAGGAGGTCGCTGACTAGGGCAGGTGAAAAGCGGCCATTCTAGGGAACCTTGATCTCCCGGAACAGGCCAGAGTGGGTGCAGGAGGTCGCTGACTAGGGCGGGTGGAAAGCGGCCATTCTAGGGAACCTTGAGCTCCTGGAACAGGCCAGGGTGGGTGCAGGAGGTTGCTGACTAGGGCGGGTGAAAAGCGGCCATTAAAGGGACCAGGGACAGGCCAGAGAGTGAACCTGCACTGTCTGACTTGAAGGGAGTGGTGATTGGTCAGGCTGGACTGAAGACGAGGGAAGGTCCAAAACTCAGCGACATCACCCAACATACTCACATAGAGCCACATCCCGAGAAGAGACCAGCCCCACACCAAAGGTGGCAAAAGTGGGCTGAAACCTGAAGGCACTGCACTCCAAGCCAAGCCAATAAATGCAAAGAAAGATGGGTAAATCAAGGAAAACATTAACAACAGGGGAGATGGAGAGAAATCAGAACAAGTTCCCAAGTCCATCAAAACGTGCAGACCCAAGAGAGGAAGACCTAAAAGCAGCCATGAGAATAGCATTCCAAACCATGCTACAAGAAATGAAAGACACACTGGCTAGAGATTACAATAAATCAATAGATGAACAAATGAACCAATTTAAACAAGAACTCCTACAAAATATGAAAGACTCCATACAAACAGAATTAAATAAAATACATAAAACTGTAGAAAGCCAGAAGAGCAGAATTGCACAGCTTGAGAATCACATAGAACAACTCAAAGATAAACTGCAATCAAAAGACAACAAAGAAGCCAACACAGAAATAGAAGGAAAAGCACTGGAAGTAAAAGTTTAGTATTTAATGAACAAAGACAAAAGAAACAATCTAAGTATTGTAGGTATACCAGAATGGGAGGGAACAGGGAAAGGGGAAGAATAATTAGTCAGGGAGATTATAGTGGAAAATTTCCCCACCCTCTGGAAAGACACATCTGAGCAAATCCAGGTTGTGTAGCAAGCAAGAAGAAGCACCTTTTCTTTATTTGTTGTTGTTGTTGTTGTTGGTTTTTGGGTCACACCTGGCAGTTTCCTGTGATGCGCTTATGCAAACAGCCACTCTTTTATTATTGAATAGTTTTTCCTTTAATAATTGTAGACAATATTGTTTGTTTACTAAAAACAAATGGGGGAATTGTTGTGTATGTAAATATTTTAGGGGATTATTATGTTACTGACCCTAACCTGATTGATGATTGTGCCCTACTTTAGGGTGTGACCTGGCATTCTGCCCCCACCCTAGGGTAGTACCTGATTCTGCTTCCACCATTTGTTGGTATCTGATCCCACCTTTGGGTGGTACCTGATTCTGGGGAATAAAAACAAGGGTCTGTGAAAGGCGAGAGGCTTTTTGCTGAAACTGAGGTTGAGTCTTTGGACTTCAGTCTGTTCCACCGAATAAAGCTAATATTTCCACAAGCCTGACTGTCTGCGAGCTGTTTACCCACCATTTTATTTCAGAACCATCGGCTAGACAGGGTGGTAGATGCGTGCTCCAAGCTGAAGGGGAAAGACCTCATCCTCCATCCCTCGATCAGTCAACCTCTTCAGGGGCTGACTTGCAACATAATGGCGCCCGAACAGGCTGAACCTGGACCCTCAATAACTGTAAGTGAAATACTTCATTGGAAATTTCCTCTGCTGACTATTAAATGGTTTCTGTGGTTAGTCATGTGGATTCTGCCACCTTTTTTCTTACGCATTGGTTCTCTAGTATACAAGTGGATTATTCCATTTTGTTTAAAACTAATTGGTTTTGATCTAAGGACAATCACTGCAGTTGGATGGTTGTGGTCTATATTTCAAATGAAAATTGCATTGTCTCCAGCCATCATAGTTTGTGGAATTTCTGTGTTGGCTCACGTTATTACTGTGAGCATACTTATTGGCTGGTATTTAGGAAATAGAAAGTGTAGAAATGGTGAGGCTAAAACCAGTATGGATAATAAGGAAATCTATCTTACAGAAACTCAGATCAAGGTGCAGGCTGACAAATCCAACCCCACCATCAACAATATAGAAATTTTTGCTAGAAGAAAAACAACTCGGAAATTTAAGCTTGATTCTAGCGAATCGCATGACAGTAGTGACTCAGACAATGATCAACCTCCAGTACTAACTCCAGAAGTAAGGCCTTGTTCTATTCACAAAATTGAATCGCACAACAGATTCATATGATGAACCACACACATGGCCTCAGAGCTCTATTCAGAGTAATTTTACTAATCCAGCCTCATCCCCTTTACACGGGGTAAATGTTTCTAACTATGTACCCTATCAGATGGAAGAATTAGATCGGTTTAAAAAAGCATGTAAAGAGTATGGGCCAAAATCACCATACAGTGTGGAGTTACTAAGACTTTGGAGTCATAACTCATCTTGGACTTTGTATGATTTTAAAAGAATCGCTGAAATATGCTGCAACACAATATGTGCTGCAACACAATCCCCAGGAGGCAAATCATCTGCTACCATTGTGGAAAACAGAGGCATATCAAAAGGAATTGCCATCTTCTTTTAAATTCAGCTTCTCAAGGACACACATAAAAGATGCAGGGAAATGCCCACAGGGTCTCCCCCCAGGCCCTTCCAAATCAGGGGCAAAGCTCACAGACAATAATCCTTCCAAGCCCAGCCCAAGAAAATTCATCATGATAAGGAAATTAATTCACTCTACATCAGGGAGTGCCGGATTAGACATATTATGCCCAGAGGACATTATAATTTACCCAGGAGCATGCCCTTACATGTTAGAAACTGGCATTGTGGGCCTGCCACCCCCAGATACTATGGGTTTGATTCTTGGCAGAAGTTCCCTCAACATAAAGGGTATATCAGTAATCACTGGTGTCATTGACTCAGATTCTATGGGAGAAATCATTGTAGTTATTACTGTACCAGTTACATGGACCTTTAAAAAAGGAGAAGCGATTGCCCAGATAGTAATAGTGCCTTATGTCAAATTTGGGGCTTCAGATAAGACTAGAATTGGAGGTTTTGGAAGCACAGATCCGGGTGCTGCTCAAAACCCAATCGTGGCTCTGATTACTAAATGTAAAGATGAACACCCAATGATCAAACTTCACTTGGAAGGGCAACCCTTTGACGGAATGATAGATACAGGTGCTCAGATTACCATAATTTCTGATAAAAAAAATGGCCAGAAAATTAGCCTCTTCAGAAAATCCCATATTTGCTAGAAGGAATAAAAGGCCTGAGCTCCTGTCTGTTGAGTACGAGGACTATGATATTTTACAGCCCAGAAAATCAAAAAGCAATAATCAGACCTCACGTGGGCCCATTTTCACCATCCCTGTGGGGCCATGACCTACACAAACAGTGGAAAGTAGAATTTCATATACCATTAGCTCCAGAAGAGCCCGAACCTTCTTTTGATTTTAAACCCAAAATTTTTAGTAGGGGCCACTACCATAAAAACACCAGCACCAATAAAAATAAAATGGAAATTTGACGAACCAATTTGGACAGGTCAGTGACCCCTTAAAACTGATAAATTAAAGGTGCTGACAGAATTAGTGAAGGAACAGCTAAATTTAGGACATATTGAACCATATTTTTCTCAATGGAATTCACCTATATTCACTATAAAAAATAAATCAGGTAAATGGAGACTTTTGATGGATCTTAGAGCTGTAAATTTATCCTTGATACCTGTGGGAAAATTCCAGACTGGTTTACCATCACCTGTAGTTATTCCAAAGGAATGGCTACTAATTATAATTGATCTGAAAGACTGCTTCTACCATATTCCTATCCACCCAGATGATAAAAAATGTTTTGCATTCTCAGTTCCTTCTCTCAATAATACCCATCCCTGCAAATGTTTCCAATGGACTGTTCTCCCCCAAGGCATGCTGAATTCCCCAACCATGTGTCAGTTTTTTGTAGATAAGGTTTTGAGCCCTGCTCGTGAAAAATTTCCTCAAGCCATGGTATTTCATTTTACAGATGATATCTTGCTCACAATGAATAATGAAACAGATTTAGAGGACTTATACTCTTATGTTACTGTTTACAAACATCAGGACTGAAAATAGCTTTAGAAAAAATACAGATAATGCCACCGTATCAATATTTGGGTTTTATTTTGGACCAGACGTCTATACGTCCACAAAAAAATTTCTATCAAAAAAGAAAACCTCGGATGGTCGTAAAAGGGTGAATGGAGAGCGAGTTGTTGGGGGGAGCGCGGGAGGACCTGGGCAGCGGAGCCCAAGTGGCACAGCAAGTGGCTGCAGGGGGCGACGGTGGCGGGGAGTGGGGAGTGAGGTAGCTTTGGGGGGGTTATTGTAGCAGTGGCCGCGGGGGGGGGGGTCCTGCAGGAAGTCAAGCTGCGGCCTGGTGGATGGGGCAGGGGCCCGGGAAGCCCCAAGGTGGGGTGCAGATGGATCTCAACCGCATCATCCAGGCGCTCAAGGGCACCATTGACCCCAAGCTGCGCATCGCAGCCGGCCGAGAGCGAGCTCAACCAGTCCTACAAGATAATCAATTTTGCTCCCAGTTTACTTCGGATCATAGTCCCTGACCATGTGGAATTCCCAGTTCGCCAGGCAGCTGCCATCTACCTGAAGAACATGGTGACGCAGTACTGGCCAGACCGTGAGCCACCCCCAGGAGAAGTGCTGTTTGCCTTCAACATCCATGAGAACGATTGCCAACAGATACGGGACAACATTGTGGAGGGCATCATCTGCTCACCAGACCTGCTGAGAGTCCAGCTGACAATGTGCCTCCGTGCCATCATCAAACACGATTTCCCTGGCCACTGGCCGGCAGTTGTGGACAAAATCAACTATTACTTGCAGTCCCAGAGCAGTGGGAGCTGGCTTGGCAGTCTGCTGTGCCTCTACCAGCTGGTAAAGACATATGAATATAAAAAAGCAGAGGAGAGGGAGCCTCTGATAGCAGCCATGCAGATATTCCTGCCTCGGATTCAGCAGCAGATTGTGCAGCTTCTGCCTGATTCTTCTCATTATTCTGTGTTACTGCAGAAGCAGATTCTGAAAATCTTTTATGCACTTGTTCAGTATGCTCTGCCTCTGCAGCTGGTGAGTAACCAGACCATGACTGCGTGGATGGAGATCTTCCGCACCATCATCGACAGGATGGTCCCTCCTGAGATGCTGCAGCTAGATGAGGATGACCGGCCTGAGCTGGTCTGGTGGAAGTGTAAGAAGTGGGCCTTGCACATCGCAGCTCGCCTTTTTGAACGATATGGAAGCCCAGGAAATGTCACAAAAGAATACTTTGAATTTTCTGAATTCTTTTTGAAAACTTACGCTGTTGGGATTCAGCAGGTTCTGTTGAAGATCCTGGACCAGTACAGACAGAAGGAATATGTGGCCCCCCGCGTGCTCCAGCAGGCGCTCAACTTCCTCAACCAGGGTGTGGTGCACCCTGTGACCTGGAAGCACATGAAGCCACACATGCAGAGCATCTCCGAGGATGTGATCTTCTCCGTGATGTGTTATAAAGATGAGGACGAAGAGCTATGGCAGGAAGACCCCTACGAGTACATCCGGATGAAATTCGATATTTTTGAAGATTATGCTTCCCCCACCACTGCTGCCCAGACTCTCCTCTACACGGCTGCAAAGAAGAGGAAAGAGGTGTAGCTGAAAATGATGGCATTCTGCTACCAACTTCTCACTGACCCGAACTTTGACCCAAGGAAGAAAGATGGGGCCTTGCACGTGATTGGCTCCCTAGCGGATATTTTATTGAAGAAGAGTTTATTCAAGGACCAGATGGAGCTGCTCCTGCAGAATCACGTCTTCCCATTAGTGTTGTCTGACCTGGGCTATCTTAGAGCTAGATCCTGTTGAGTGCTGCATGCGTTCAGCTCTTTGAAGTTTCATAACGAGCTCAACCTCCGGAACGCCGTGGAACTTGCCAAGAAGGGTCTTACTGAAGACAAAGAGATGCCTGTGAAGGTGGAGGCTGCCCTGGCCCTTCACTCGCTCATCTCCAACCAGCCCCAAGTGAAGGACTACATGAAGCCACACGTGAGGCCAGTCATGCAGGAACTACTGCACATTGTCCGTGAGACAGAGAATGATGACGTGACCAACGTCATCCAGAAGATGATCTGTGAATACAGCCAGGAGGTGGCCTCCATTGCCGTGGACATGACCCAGCACCTGGCTGAGATATTTGGCAAAGTTCTTCAAAGTGATGAATATGAAGAAATCGAAGACAAGACAGTAATGGCCATGGGGATCCTCCACACCATCGACACCATCTTGACAGTTGTAGAGGATTATAAAGAGGTGACTCAGCAGCTTGAGAATATCTGCCTTCGTATCATCGATCTGGTTTTACAGAAGCATGTCCTTGAATTCTATGAAGAGATCCTCTCTCTGGCCTACAGTCTGACCTGCTACGGCATCTCCCCCCAGATGTGGCAGCTTCTAGGTATCTTCTATGAGGTTTTCCAGCAGGACTGTTTTGAGTACTTTACAGACATGATGCCTCTCCTGCATAACTATGTCACAATAGATACCAACACTCTACTCTCAAACCCGAAGCATTTAGAAATACTTTTTACAATGTGCAGGAAGGTTTTGAGTGGAGATGCCGGAGAAGATGCAGAATGCCATGCAGCCAAGTTTCTTGAAGTCATCATTCTTCAGTGCAAAGGAAGGGGTATCGACCAGTGCATCCCACTCTTTGTGCAGCTGGTTCTGGAACGTCTGACCCGCGGGGTGAAGACCAGTGAGCTGCGCACCATGTGTCTCCAGGTGGCCATTGCTGCTCTGTACTATGATCCCGACTTGCTGCTGCTCACCTTGGAGCGGATCCAACTGCCTCACAACCCTGGGCCCATCACCATCCAGTTTATAAACCAGTGGATGAGCGACACAGATTGTTTTCTCGGGCATCATGACCGGAAGATGTTCATCATTGGGCTGAGCATCCTCCTGGAGCTACAGAACAGGCCTCCAGCGGTGGATGCAGTGGTGGCACAGATTGTTCCCTCAGTACTTTTCCTCTTCCTGGGCCTGAAGCAGGTGTGTGCCACCCGGCAGTTGGGCAGCCGGGAAGAGGACTCTAGAGCTGAGAAAGCAGACGTGGAAGAGAATGAAGAGATTTCCAGTGATGAGGAGGAGACCACAGTCAGTGCTCAGGCCATGCAGTCCAGTAATGGGAGAGGGGAAGATGAGGAAGAAGATGATGACGACTGGGACGAGGAAGTGCTGGAAGAGACGGCCCTGGAGAGCTTCAGCACTCCGCTGGACCTGGATGGCAGCGTGGATGAGTACCAGTTCTTCACACAAGCCCTGCTGGCGGTGCAGAATCGGGATGCTGCCTGGTACCAGCAGCTCATGGCCCCGCTCAGTGAGGACCAGCGTCGGGCGCTGCAGGAGGTGTACACGCTTGCTGAGCACTGGAGGACTGTGGCAGAGGCAAAGAAGAAGATCGAGCAGCAGGGCGGCTTCACCTTCGAGAACAAAGGTGTTCTGTCTTCATCCAGCTTTGGGACTGTGGCCAGCAACAATTAGAGAAGCAACCTAATGCCGCACTGCATTTGACTTCCCCGGGTGGAGGCCCTGGAGGAGGCTCCGTGGCATCTGGCATTAGGCAGCACTTTTTTCTACTCTCCCTTTCCCTCTGATGTTTTCTCATCTTGAAAGAGCTTTTTATATGCAGTTACTGTGATGAATGAAGTGAGAAGAAGATTTCTGGAGTGCAGAGAACCAACCACACGCTCCAAATGCTGAATGACGAGGTGGGTTGAGAGTCTGGAGTCGAATTGCACGTCTCAGGTTTTTGCTATGCAGAATCAATGGATTTATGCGGATTAACAGTGCCTTCTGTTGTACATGACTTATCTGAAACATTTTTTGGAGTGCATTGCAATTTTTTTAAAGCATAAAACATTTATAGATCTAATGTAAAAAAAAAGAAAACCTCAGAACGCTTGATGATTTTCAGAGACTTTTAGGTGAAGTAAATTGGCTCCGCCCTGCACTAGGAATCCCGAATGCAGAGTTATCTAATCTGTTTAAAACGTTGGAGGGTGATCCTGCTGTATATAGCCCGAGAAACTTAACAACAGCTGCCAAAAATGAATTGGACATCTTCTTGAGCAGATTACAAAAATCGTTTCTCTTAAGATTCATCCAGGAGAAAAGGTATTTCTGTTAATCTGCCCTACTATAGAACCCCCCCACAGGGGCCTTGATTCAACAGTCAGGACCTTTGGAATGGGTGTATTTACATAATAAACAGCCTCGCTTAGTTGTCCCCTACTTGCAACTGATTTCAGAGATTATTATCAAGGCAAGACTCAGATCTATATCTTTACTAGGTTTTGATCCAGATATAATAGTTTTGCCAATACCAAAAAAGGAAATTGAGTCAATATTGCCTCTTAATGAATCTCTACAAAGGGCCCTCTCAGATTTCACAGGTGAAATATCCTCCCATTATCTAGCAGGAAAAAACTTGGGACTTTTTAAAGAAAACTCAGTTTGTTATTTCTTCAATTGTTCGGGATTCCCCTATTTTAAATGCCAAGGTTTTTTACATAGATGGATTCAAAATGGAAAAGGAGGAATAACCGGAGACAACATTAATATGACCATAGATACCAAATATAAATCTGCACAGAAAGTTGAATTAGCAACATTAATTTACCTATTAGAAAATGTATCTGAAGCCATGAATATAGTTTCTGATTCTTTGTATGTGGTAAATTTGTCTTGTAATAGCCACTGCTTTCCTTAATGCTACTAACCCGATCATACAGAACTTACTTAAACGATTACAGCAGCTTCTTCAAAAACGAACTGAGCCCATCTTCATCATACATATTAGAGCCCACTCAGGTCTTCCAGGACCGATGGCTCAAGGAAACAAAACTGCTGACTTGCTAGCAATGCCTATATTTAAATCAACTGTAGAGGAACATTCAGCCCTACACACAAATGCTTGACGTTTACATGTGAATTACGAAATTCCATAGAGGCAAGCTAGAGAAATTGTAGAAAACTGCAACATATGTACACCGTTAACAAAAAAGACTCACCTAGCAGGAGCAAACCCAAGAGGCTTACAGTCTAATGAACTTTGGTAAATGGATATAACTCAAACAGATTTATTTCCAAGAAAACCTTATCTTCATGTTGTGGTGGACAGTTATTCTCGTTTTATGTGGGCAATTCCCATGTCTTCTAAAAAATCTAAGGCTGCTTGTAGTTTTCTTTTACAATGTTTTTCTATGATGGGTATTCCATATTCTATAAAAACTGATAATGGGCCAGCCTATGTTAGCAAAACTTTTTAATTTTTTGGTAAAGAATGGCAGATAAGACATCTCAAAGGAATTCCTTACTATTGTAGGGGACAGGCCATTGTAGAAAGGACTCACAGAACCTTAAAAAGTCAATTGCAAAAAAATAGAAAAAGAGGTTTACCACCAACGGATTTGCTATCTTTGACTCTTATAACACTAAATTACTTAAACTTACCCCAAGGGGAAAGTTACACTGCAGCGGAAAGACATTTTAAAGAAGATATTCAGAGACAAGAAACAACCTATAAACCATTTGGATCAAGGAGGATGAAAAATGGATAGCTGGATATCTTCTCATAAGAGGAAGGGGTTATGCCTATGTTTCTACAAATGACAACCCTCCCAAGAAATTTTGGGTTCCATTATGCCTTGTTAGAAATCGGGCTAGCACAAATGATCAGGTACACAACACTCACATACAAAGAAAGGAACATTAGAATCAAACCAGATCTCCCATATGAAATACTTCAAGCAAGAAGAAAGTGGAATGACATATTTAAACAACTGAATGAAAGAAAATTTCAACCTAGAGTCCAATATCCAGTGAAACTCTCATTCATATGGGAGGGAAGACTAAAATCATTCTCAAACAAAAATGAACTTGCACTATTTGCACAAACAAAACCGACCCTAAATGACCTACTCAGAGACAAATTATACAATCCATACCCCTGATTGTAACAACCACCCTACACAACACAACTGCACAACAGCCCTCTCTGTCAATAATCTCATTAAATGTTAATGGACTAAACTCTCCCATTAAAAGACTCATATTAGAGAACACAAACCAGATTTTTTCTGCCTACAAGATACACACCTATAAGTACAAGATAGGCACAGGCTTAGAATAAAAGGATGGAAATCAATTATCCAGGCCAATGGAAATAAAAAAAAGCAGGGATGGCCATTCTTATATCAGACCAAATTGCATTCAACCTCAAAAAAGGGATCAGAGACAAAGAGGGTCACTACTTACTGATCAGGGGAACACTAGACCAAGAAGTGCTAACACTGGTTAACATCTATGAACCTAATGCAGAGCCAGCAAAATATGTATGGCAACTGCTTGCAAAACTAGAGAAACACATGAAGGGAAATGTGATAGTAGTGGGAGACCTTAATACTCCACTATCACCACTGGAAAGATCCACCAGACAGAAAACTAACAAAGAAATAAGAACCCTAAACAAAAAATTAGAAGAACTAAGGCTCATAGACTTATATAGGGCCCTCCACCCCCAGAAAGAAGAATACATATTCTTCTCAAGTCCACATGGAACCTTCTTCAGAATAGACCATGCCTTAGGATACAAATCTAACCTGCATAAAATCACAAAGGTAAGGATCATTAGAAGCATCCTGTCAGATCACTATGCAATAAATTTTAAAATCGACTGTAAAAAGAAACAATGGAGAAAATCCAACACCTGGAAACTAAACAACATGCTGCTCAGAAACAGCTGGATCAAAGAGATACTCAAGGAAGAAATAAAAAAATTCCTTGAGACAAACAACAATGAAGAAACAACTTGTTGAAACTTGTGGGACACAGCAAAAGCAGTAATCAGGGGGAAACTCATAGCAATACAATCCTATGTCAGGAAAGAGGAAAACGACAAAATTAGCAGCTTAAAGGACCATCTTAAGGAGCTGGAACAACAGCAACAAAGAAATCCAAACACAACCAGAAGACACAAAATAATAAAAACCAGAGCATAAATAAACAACATAGAAACTAAGAAAACAATACAGAAAATCAATGAGACCAGGAGTTGGTTTTTTGAAAGAATAAACAAGATAGACAAGCCACTGGCAAGACTCACCAAAAAAAAAAAAAAGAGGGAAAACACCCCAAATAAGCAGGATCACAAATGAAAGGGGAGAGATTACAACAGAACTCCAAGAAATCCAACACATCATGATGACATATTATGAACAACTATACTCAGGCTAGAGGACCCAGAAGAAAGTGATAGATTCTTGGAAAAATACCAGCTTCCAAGACTAGAAAAGGAGGATTTAGAAAGCCTAAACAGGCCAATCATGTCAGAGAAAATTGAAACAGTAATTAAGAAACTCCCCCAAGAACAAAAGTCCAGGCCCAAATGGTTTTACAGGTGAATTCTATCAAACATTCAAGAAGAATTACTTCCACTGATCCACAGGCTCTTCCAAACCATTGAAAAGACAGAAATCCTCCCCAATTCCTTTTATGAGGCCAATATCACTCTGATTCCCAAAGAGGGCAAAGACACCACCAACAAAGAAAACTACAGACCAATCTCACTAATGAACATGGACGCAAAAATACTCAACAAAATCTTAGCGAACCAAATCCAGCACTACATCAGAAAGATTATACACCATGACCAAGTGGGTTTTATCCCAGGGATGCAAGGCTGGTTCAACATATGCAAATCAATCAACATCATACACCACATCAATAATAAAGACAAAAACCACATGATCATATCAATCAATGCAGAGAAGGCATTTGACAAAATTCAACACCCATTCATGTTGAAAACACTAAGCAAAATAGGACTTGAAGGAACCTTTCTCAAGATAGTTACAGCTATCTATAAAAAGCCCACAGCTAACATTATCCTTAATGGTGAAAAACTGAAAGCATTCCCACTAAGGTCAGAAACTAGGAAAGGATGTCCACTCTCTCCACACTTATGTTGACATAGTCTTAGAAGTCCTAGCAATAACAATCAGACAAGAGAAGGGAATCAAAGGAATCAAATAGGGAAAGGGGAATTAAAACTCTTTTTGCAGATGACATGATGATATACATGGAAAACCCTAAAGAGTATACAGTAAAACTCCTAGAAACAATAAACCAATACAAAGTGGCTGGTTATAAAGTCAATACACAAAAGACAGTAGCATTTCTCTATACAAATAACGAGGTAGAAGAGAGAGAGATTAAGAATACAACTCCATTTAAAATAGTATCAAAAACATCAAGTACCTAGGAATCAACCTTACCAGGGAAGTGAAGAAATTATATCTGGCAAACTTCAAAAACACTTCAGAAACAAACTGAAGAGAATCTTGGAAAATGAAGAACATCTCATGCTCATGGATAGGTAGAATCAACATAGTCAAAATGACCATCCTACCCAACTTCCTATATAGATTTAACGCAATCCCCATCCAAATTCAGACATCATTCTTTAAAGACTTAGAACAATCAATCATAAAATTTATCTGGAACCACAAAAGACCCAGGATAGCCAAACACATACTAAAAAACAGGAAGCTGGGTGGCATCTCCTTACCTAACCTGAAGCTATACTATAAAGCCATAGTGATCAAAACAGCATGGTACTGGTACAAAGACAGAGCCTCAGACCAGTGGGTTAGAACAGAATTTCCAGACATAAGCCTCCAGATATACAGTCAACTGATATTTGACAAAGAGCCAATAACTTGAAGTGGGACAAAGAAAGTCTTTTCAACAAATGGTGTTGGTACAACTGGAAAACCACATGCAAGAAATTCAAAATTGACCCATACCTCACTCCTTATACAAACATCAACTCAAAATAGATCAAAGACCTCGAAATTAGACCCAAATCTATAAAGTTTATAGAGAATAAAATATGTAGAACACTCGAAGACCTACATAAAAGGTCTTCGAGGATGGAGCACCAATGGCAAAAACTTTAGTGTCAAACATAAACAAATGAGACTACATCAAACTAAAAAGCTTCTGCATAGCAAAAGAAACCCTACTTAACACAAGAAGACAGTTAACTGACTGGGAAAAAATCTTTTCACTCATCATATCAGATAAAGGACTGATATCCAGAATATACAAAACACTCAGAAAGCTGAGCCCCCCCAAACCAAATAAAGCCATAAAAAATGGGAAGGTGAAATGAATAGACACTTCTCTGAGGAAGACCGAAAGATGGCCAACAAACACATGAAAACATGCTCACCTTCACTCATCATTATGGAAATCCAAATAAAGACAACAACAATGAGGTACCACCTTACACCAATGAGGATGGCTCACATAAAAAATAATAGGAACAATCTATGTTGGCAGGGATGCGTCATGAAAGGCACTCTCATCTACTGTTGGTGGGAATGCCCCCTAGTCCAACACCTATGGAGAACAGTCTGGAGAGTGCTCAAAGAACTCAGAATTGAGCTACATTTGACCCAGCAATTGCTCTCCTAGGTATCTACCCCCAAGTTGAAAGGACATTCATCCCAATGTATGTGTACCCCACTATTTATCGCAGCAGATAACAACAGATGAATGGATCATTAAGATGTGGTATTTATACACAATGGAATACTACATGGCAGTCAGAAATGATACAATCACAGACTTTTAAGCAACGTGGATGGACCTAGAACATATTATGTTAAATGAAGTAAGCCAGAAGATGAAAGATAAACACAGAATAGCACTATTCTGAAGCACCTAGAACATACACCTTATATACAACTAATACTCAACAATCAAATAACAGGGTTTAACAGGGTAGAAACCCCAAACACTGTAACAGTCAACATATACCGGAGAGCAGTACCCAAAACACATAAAAGAGGAACAACACAAACTCTTGACTACACACTGTACCACAAAAAACCAACAACAGCAGAAACAGCAGCATAGAAAGACCAGGTAAGTAATCAGCCTTCTACTACAAAGGCCCATAATAAGCCTTAGGGATCTTATACAGGATTACAGGTAAAGGATACCAGGGGAAACCACTGACTCCAACTGAAGCATGCCATAAAAATATGTTTTAATGCCTTAATCTTTCTTTCTTTTTTTTTTTTCTTTTTTTTTGGTTTTTGGGCCACATCCGGTAACGCTCAGGGATTACTCCTGGCTATGCGCTCAGAAGTTGCTCCTGGCTTGGGGGACCATATGGGACACCGGGGGATCAAACCGCGGTTCGTCCAAGGTCCAAGGCTAGCGCAGGCAAGGCAGGCACCTTAACTTTAGCGCCACCGCCCGGCCCCTAATCTTTCTATACTTAAAATAACCTCTCAGCTTTTCTGTCTACAGGCGTTCTTGGATACAAAGGGTGGATAAACTAAGATTGCATCTCGGGGCTCAATCACATGAGATACCATACCCAGCTTGCACTACAAGAATGTCCCAATAAAACTCTTTAACATTCCCTTTGTCCCTAGGTAATACCTTCATTTAGGACTTGAAGCACGTGACCACCCAAACCACCGAAGCAGCAACTGTGACCTATAGACATATACTACAGGCCCTACTCATCGAACACACTCAAACAAACTAGCATTCCCTCGCTCTTTTCTCTAGTCTTCTCACTACTGTTTTTTTCTTTTTCTCGCCTTTTCTTTTTAATTTATTTTCTCTTTTCTTTCCTGCCCCTTCCATATACTTTCCCCTTTCACCCCTTTGAAAATTTGACTATCCCTTCACCCAGCAATCCCATCCATATTCCCCACATTAAAACTCTTCACCCTCGGTTCCTATTCCATTAGGCATCAAGAATGATCTCCTACCCCAGCAAACCAGTAGCCAGCACCCAAGCGAAGGAACAACCAGTCAAACCCACACCTCGCCCCCTACAAGAAAAGGCAACCAACTCCCCTGCTGACTCATGCTGCGTGGTTCTCCTTACCAACCCTTCCTAACGTGGACTGTTATTTGAAACTGGACTTAGCTCTACAAGTATCCCCCAATGCACGAACCCTTCCCAAATCCTCCCTACCGCAAATCTTTTTGCCAATCTCAAGAAGGTCAGATTGGGAGATGAAAAGGTGCCTGGGAACCCACACAACACAAGAAAATCTCAAAAGACAATGGAGAAACCTATACTACCATCATAAGTATAAGACCTGTATTACACTACCTCTTTACCTGCTCTTCCCCAAATGCAAGATACTTTCTTGCATCACCTTGCTCCTTTAATTAATTTTTTACTTCATTTCTTAAAAATATTTTTTCTTGTCATATATATACATGAGCACATATTTTTTATTTCTATTTTTATCTTTTTTGGGTATGTGACATGTTTTTGTTTTCTTCTCTCTCCGCCCTCAATGCACCGGCAATATAATATAGCACCATTCCTCCCTGCAAAGGCACACGAAAAACAGAGGAAATCTTACGTATAAAAATGAGCTCTTATTTATTAGGGATAAGAACTCATACTTGTTTACAATACAGGGGTATCTCCTACCTTGAAAATATGTCACGTGGACCCAACTTAGACCCCAGGTGATTAGACACCAACCGTCCAGCCTTGAACTCTGGAGCACAGACATAAAAACGACACAATTTTTCACAACAGCCACAGGAAACAAATCCCAACCGGGACATCCTTAACAGTGCTCGGACACCAACAAGTGCCAACCTTAATATGATACCCTGACAACGAGGAAAATGGGAACAACTTGACCTAAGAGCAAGTTATCCTACCTCACCAGCTAATGATAAGACAAACTCAGAAGACTTGTCACCCTTCGGTCTGTCCAAATGCCAAGATCATGATTTAAAAATGACTGGCTGACAGAACCATGGCCAGACTGTATGTATCCTGGGACCAATAAAAAAGCCCTAGTCTAGGGTGTGAGCTACGACCTGCATAACAACTATGGTCCCTAGTTCCAGAGGTCTGTCTGAGACTATTGCAATGGAAGGGGACCTCTGGAAACATAACGGAAGACGCTATCCCAGGCCCATCTTAGGATCAGCGCAAAGACCAGGACCACCGACCACAGAAGACAGATTAAAATGACACTGAGGGAACAGAACTTCTAGACCCGCAAAGAAAGACATAATCATAAATTCAACTCTTTGACTTGTGCAGATACCGAGACCTCTAGATACAGAGGTCTGATGTTATCACCCAGGATGGAGCAGAAGTCTTCCATACACCACAAAAGCACCAAGGGGAGAGTAATGAACCTGAAAGGAGTCTATAGTTAATCCCATGACAATATACTTCAAGGGTGGAGAAACCCTGTATCTCTTAGGCAAAGGAAATTCCTTTTCAAATGACCCCAATAATTACTGTGCATCTGTAGGAGGGGAAAAAAAGCACAAAACAAAATTTTTATTATTATTTACTTATCTATTTTTGTTGATTTCATTGTTGTGGTTTGGCTATTGAAGTGGATGTCTCCATTTATATTTCTTTCTTTTCTTTTCTTTTCTTTTCTTTTCTTTTCTTTTCTTTTCTTTTCTTTTCTTATGTGTGCTGCCACATTTTTTTTATCTCAATACCATGGCTTTTATATGGTGCTTACCCTTTTGTTTTGTTTTGTTTTTGTTTTTGGAATGCTCACTGGATATTTTATTTGACAGTTCTTTATGTACTGTTGTGGTGTTTCACCTTCTTTTTCCCCTTCATGTCTCAAACTAAGGATGAAAGCCACTAAAAGGACTGCCCATTTCCGAAGTATCTGAATCTTTTTTTTCTTTTTTTCTCCAGGTTATTACTTTTCTCTTCTTCAAACAAAACCACATAACTTGAACTATCTAGTCCCACTTCCCAATGGGGGGGTATAAGGGAGGTACCAAGACCAAATAGGTGAAAGACCACTAAGTAGTAAGCTAGGCACAGAGGGGACCACTCATTCTAGCAGCCCTGGGGGTAAGGGAAGAGGTTATGGGAAGAAGGATGGGAACGGAGGTGAAGGGAGGACAATTCGGTGATGGGAATTCCCCTGATTTTATGTTAATATGTACCTAAAATATTATTGTCAATGATATGTAAGCCACTATGATTAAAATAAAAATTATATTTAATAAAAAAGATTGATATATCATTGGCAAAACTCAGAAAGAAAGAGAGAGAGAAACCTGATAACCTGTATTAGAAATGAAAAGGGGGAGATCACGACGGATATTGCAGAGATCCAAAGGGTAATGAGAGACTACTTTGAGAAACTTTATGCTACTAAACATGAAAAACTAGAAGAAATGGATAAATTCTTGGACACTTATAACCTTCCACAGTTAAGTAAGGAGGATGTAGCTTATCTAAACACCCCCATCACTATTGAGGAAATTGAAACTGTAATCAAACATCTGCTCAAAAAGAAAAGCCCAGTCCCAGATGGATTTCCTAATGAATTCTTTCAAATATTTCAAGAGGAAGCTACTACCAATCCTAGCCAGGCTCTTCCATGAAATTGAAAAAACAGGAACACTCCCA
This sequence comes from Suncus etruscus, assembly GCF_024139225.1. Taxonomy (NCBI): domain Eukaryota; kingdom Metazoa; phylum Chordata; class Mammalia; order Eulipotyphla; family Soricidae; genus Suncus; species Suncus etruscus. The sequence continues at coordinate 136,408,769 of NC_064848.1, read as the reverse complement.
AACAGCTTTTATGAAGCCAACATCACCTTGATAACAAAATCAGACAGAGATGCTGCCAAAAAAGAAAATTACAGACCAACATCCCTGATGAATGCAAATGCAAAGATCTTCAACAAAATCCTGGCAAATAGGATCCAATGCATCATCAAGAAGTTCATATACAATGACCAAGTAGGTTTCATCCCAGGAATGCAAGGATGGTTTAACATTCGTATATTTATCAACATCATACACAACATCAACAACAAGAAAAATAAAAATCACATGATCATATCAATAGATGCAGAGAAAGTATTTGATAAGTTCCAACACCCATTCTTGATCAAAACTCTCAGTAAGATGGGAATGGAAGGATTCTTTCTCAATATAGTTAAGACCATCTACCACAAGCCAATGGCAAATATTATCCTCAATGGAGAAAAACTAAAAGCCTTTCCTCTAAATTCTGGTACAAGACAAGGCTGTCTGCTCTCACCACTCCTCTTCAACATAGTACTGGAAGTGCTTGCTATAGCGATCAGGCAAGAAAAAGATATCAAGGGAATCCAGATAGGAAAGGAAGAAGTCAAGCTCTCATTGTTTGCAGATGACATGATACTCTACTTAGAAAACCCTAAAGACTCTACCAAAAAGCTTCTAGAAACAATAGACTCATATATAGCAATATATAGCAATGTTGCAGGCTACAAAATTAACACAAAGAAATCAATGGCTATTTCATACACCAATAATGATAGGGAAGAGATGGACGTCAAGAAGGCAATTCCATTCACATTAGTGCCACAGAAACTCAAATATCTTAGAGACAACTTGACCAAAGACGTGAAGGACCTATACAAAGAAAACTTTAAAGCCCTGCTCCAAGAAATAAGAGAGGACACACGGAAATGGAAACACATACGCTGCTCATGGATTGGCAGGATTAACATTATTAAAATGGCAATACTCCCCAAAGCACTGTACAGATTTAATGCAATCCCTCTAAAGAGACCCATGACATTCTTCAAAGCAGTGGATCAAACACTTATGAAGTTCATGTGGAACAATATACACCCTCGAATAGCTAATGCACTCCTTGGAAAAAGGAAAATGGAAGGCATTCTTTCCCCAACTGTAAACGGTACTACAAAGCAATAGCTATCAAAACAGCATGGTATTGGAATAAAGACAGACCCTCAGACCAGTGGAATAGGCTTGAGTTCTCAGACAATGTTCCCCAGACATACAATCACCTAATCTTTGACAAAGGAACAAGAAATCCTAAGTGGATCAGGAAAACCTCTTCAACAAGTAGTGCTGGCAGAACTGGTTAGTCACTTGCAAAAAAGCGAGCATAGACCCCAGTTAACATCATGTATGAAGGTAAAATCCAAATGGATTAAAGTCCTAGATATCAGACCTTATACCATAAAGTATATAGAGCAACACATCGGTAAAGCACTCCATGACATTGAGACTAAAGGCATCTTCAAGGAGGAAACTGCACTCTCCTAACAAGTGGAAGAAGAGATCAACAGATGGGAATACATCAAGCTGAGAAACTTCTGCACCTCAAAAGAAATAGTGCCCAGGATGCAAGAGCCACCTACCGTGTGGGAGAAACTATTCACCCAATACCCATCAGATAAAGGACTTATATACAAAATATACAGGGCACTGACAGAACTTTACAAGAAAAAACCCATCTAATCCCATCAAAAAAAATGGAGAGAAGGAATGAACAGATACTTTGATAATAAAAGACATACAAATGGCCTAAAGGCACATGAAAAAATGCTCCTCATCACTAATCATCAGGGAGATGCAAATCAAAAAGATTGGAATAAATCACAAAGAATGAGAACAATCAGTGCTGGCAGGGATGTAGAGAGAAAAGAACTCTTATCCACTGCTGGTGGGAATGCTGTCTAGTCCAACCTCTATGGAAAGCGATATGAAGATTCCTCCAAAATTTGGAAATTGAGCTCCCATTCGACCCAGCTCTTCCACTCCTAGGGATATACCCTAGGAACACAAGAATACAACACAAAAACCCCTTCCTCACACCTATATTTATTGCATCACTATTCACAATAGCCAGGCTCTGGAAACAACCAAGATGCCCTTCAAAAGACGAATGGCTAAAGAAACTGTGGTACATATACACAATGGAATATTATGCAGCAGTCAGGAGAGATGAAGTCATGAAATTTTCCTATACATGGATGTACATGGAATCTATCATGCTGAGTGAAATAAGTCAGAGGGGGAGAGAGAGACGCAGAATAGTCTCCCTCATCTATGGGTTTTAAGAAAATAAAAGTCATTTTTGTAACAATCCTCAGAGACAATGAGAGGAGGGCTGGAACACCAGCTCACTTTATGAAGCTCACCACAAAGAGTGGTGAGTGCTGTTATAGAAATAACTACACTGAGAACTCTCATAATCAAATGAATGAATGAGGGAACTGGAAAACCTGTCTGGAGTACAGGTGGGGGTGGGGTGGGCTGGAGGGAGATTTGGGACATTGGTGGTGGGAATGTTGCACTGGTGAAGGGGGGTGTTCCTTACATGACTGAAACCTAATCACAATCATATTTGTAATTAAGATGTTTAAATAAAGAAAAAAAGATAAAAATATATTTAGGATCAATGCCTGGATTCTAAGCCTTCTTTACCACTATTAATTATTGTTGTTGAGACTTTGTTTTCTTATCTTAAAAATGAATAATAAGAACAATAGTAATCATTCCTCTTTTAATAATTTTGTTTAAGGATTAAAGCAAAGCATGTCATTAGTTCATAAGATCTCAGCATGCAGATAACACTTTATATCTAGCTGCTATTAATATGACAATTATTGACATTTATCTTCCTATTCTGCCTCCCTCCATCACTAGAGTAAACTGAAAAGTTATCAAGGTTAGAATCTGTTGCACTGCAGTGCCTTCTTAGATTTTTTTGAGAGAGAATTTTATTGTCAATTTAAATAAAGTTAACTCAAGTATTTTCTTTCTGATTTAGATATGCTAAACATATTTGTCACAACTTTAAAGCATATGATTTGAGACTATTTTAACTGCATTGATTTTTCAGAGAAGTCCTATTAAAATAAGGATCCCTTTAGTTCAATATTCTTTCATGAGTTTTCATCTTCTAAAGGCACAATATTCATAGTATTTCTTCTGTGGCTCATAAGGACTAAACTGAAAAATCAATTCTTCCTAAGAAAAGAGAAAGAGAACTATTATTAAGAAGTAAAGAATAGGCTGAGGATGGCATGAGCAGAAGATCAATTGAACCATTGGAGATATGTTTAGTTCTTACTAAAAACGAAATCACCTCAGGCTGTAGGTGATGAAAATCTTGTCCTATTAAAATCAATCTGCAAAAATATAAAAAGAAAACAAACCTTCAGCTCTCAAGTTTCTTTGTCTTTTATTTATTTATTTAGTCCTTTAAGAAAAATCTGAGGCTATTAATCTAGTTAGATAAATACAGCTTAAAAATATCAATCTGGGGCCGGAGAGGTGGCGCTAGATGTAAGGTGTCTGCCTTGCAAGCGCTAGCCAAGGAAGGACCATGGTTAGATCCCCCAGCATCCCATATGGTCCCCCGAAGCCAGGGGCAATTTCTGAGCTCTTAGCCAGGAGTAACACCTGAGCATCAAACAGGTGTGGCCCGAAAAAAAAATTAATCTGGTATAAGACAGAAGATACCTCTAATATCCAATGCTAATTAGAAGCATTTTTGTGGGGGTCATACCCAGTGGTACTCAGGATCTGCACTCATATATCACTCCTAGCAGTCTTAGGGGATCATATGGGATGCCGGGTATGGAACCCAGGAAAGCCGCATGCAAGCCAAATGTCCTTCCTTCAAATCCTCTGGCCACTAATTATAAGCATTTTTAAAACATGTTTAAAATCAGAGCATAACTTTAAATATAAAATTAATGTTCATATATATTTATTATACTTATAATAAATAATAATGAATTATGCAGAATGCCAGAGATCTAGAATTTCAGATAAGAGAAACTAAGTATTTACTCTGAAGTCCCAAATACAATAACATCAAGATGATTTTCTGAAATATTTTACCACTAACTCCTCTCTGAGAACAGCTAGGATGAAAGAAATGAGTGAAAGTTCATAGTTAACAAAACACAAGTGGGAAGTTTTATAAGGTTAAATGTCCCTCGTGGGGCTGGCTATGAAATTTGAGTTGCTACCCTGCAGCTGAAAGAAGTGAGAGGCATCAGAGCAACATATAAAAAATACCTAATGAGCATTTTATTTGTGGCAGCCGTAAGACTCACAGAGTTCCAATATTCAAGTGTTCCAAAACTCATCTACAGAAAGGTTTTTAAAACAAAACATAGGAAGAGGGTCTTCTTATCAATGAACTAAATCACTATCCACCTTCTTCCCATCTCTACTGAGCACAGTAGAAGCTTATTTCTTATCTGGCTTCCAGGCATGCATCTGATTTTGGCCTTTTCCTTTTTAGGCATCTCTCAGGGGCAGAAAGAAATAGTAGTGGGGATAGACATTTGCTTCACACAAGGCTAATCCAGTATCTATTCCCCAGAAACTCATATTGTCCCCTGAGACTTCAAGAATGATCCCTGACCACAGAGCCAGGATAAGTCCCGAGCACTTCCATGTGTGACTCAAACGGACAAACAAAAAGAACCAGGTCTCAGTTTCTCTTTCTTTAGGCATTTGCTGTTATGAAAACACTATTAATATTATGATTTAAAAATTTTTTTATTTAAAGAATAGCTAAAAGGCCAAACAATCTTTTTTTGAGTATATTGTGCAATATTAGCATCATTATTATTTTTTTTTACTTTTTTCCCTTTAAACATCTTGATTACAAGTATGATTGTGATTAGGTTTCAGTCATGTAAGGAACACCCCCATTCACCAGTGCAACATTCCCACCACCAATGTCCCAAATTTCCCTCCAGCCCACTCCACTCCCACCTGTACTCTATACAGGCTTTCCAGCTCCCTCATTTATTCACATGATTATGGTAGTTCTCTGTGTAGTTATTACTATAATAGCACTCACCACTCTTTGTGGTGAGCTTCATGAAGTGAGCTGGAAGTTCCAGCCCTCCTCTCATTGTCTCTGAGGATTGTTACAAAAATGACTTCTATTTTTCTTAAAACCCATAGATGAGTGAGACTATTCTGCATCTCTTTCTCTCTGACTTATTTCACTCAGCATGATAGATTCCATGTACATCCATGTATAGGAAAATTTCATGACTTCATCTCTCCTGATGGCTACATAATATTCCATTGTGTATATGTACCACAGTTTCTTTAGCCATTTGTCTGTTGAAGGGCATCTTGGTTGTTTCCAGAGCCTGGCTATTGTGAGTAGTGCTGCAATAAATATAGATGTGAAGAAGGGGTTTTTGTGTTGTATTCTTGTGTTCTTAGGGTATATCCCTAGAAGTGGAAGAGCTGGGTCGAATGGGAGCTCAATTTCCAAATTTTGGAGGAATCTCCATATCGCTTTCCATAGAGGTTGGACTAGACAGCATTCCCACCAGCAGTGGATAAGAGTTCCTTTCTATCCACATCCCTGCCAGCACTGATTGTTCTCATTCTTTGTGATTTATGCCAATCTCCTTGTTTTGATTTGCATCTCCCTGATGATTAAGTGATGAGGAGCATTTTTTTCATGTGCCTTTTGGCCATTTGTACTTTTTTTTTTTATCAAAGTGTCTGTTCATTTCTTCTCTCCATTTTTTTGATGGGATTAGATGTTTTTTTTTTTTTGTAAAGTTCTGTCAGTGCCCTGTATGTTTTGGATATTAGCCCCTTATCTGATGGGTATTGGGTAAATAGTTTCTGCCACAGGGTGGGTGGCTCTTGTATCTTGGGCACTATTTCTTTTGAGGTGCAGAAGTTTCTCAGCTTAATGTATTCCCATCTTTTGATCTCTGCTTCCACTTGTTTGGTAAGTGCAGTTTCCTTCTTAAAGATGCCTTTAGTCTCAATGTCATGGAGTGTTTTACAGATGTGTTGCTCTATATACATTATGGTATCAGATCTAATATCAGGTCTTTAATCCATTTGGATTTTACTTTCGTACATGACGTTAACTGATGGTCTATGTTCACTTTTTTGCAAGTGGCTAACCAGTTCTGCCAGCACCACTTGTTGAAGAGATTTTCCCTGCTCCACTTAGGATTTCTTGCTCCTTTGTCAAAGATTAGGTGATTGTATGTCTGGGGAACATTGTCTGAGAACTCAAGCCTATTCCACTGGTCTGAGGGTCTGTCTTTATTCCAATACCATGCTGTTTTAATAACTATTGCTTTGTAGTACAGTTTAAAGTTGGGGAAAGTAATGCCTCCCATTTTTCTTTTCCCTAGGAGTGCATTAGCTATTAGAGGGTGTTTATTGTTTTAGATGAATTTCATAAGTGTTTGATCCACTTTTTTAAAGAATGTCATGTGTATTTTTAAGGGGATCACATTAAATCTGTACAATGCTTTGGGGAGTATTGCCATTTCAATGATGTTAATCCTGCCAATCTATGAGCAGCGTATGTGTTTCCATTTCGGTGTGTCCTCTCTTATTTCTTGGAGTAGGGCTTTATAGTTTTTTTTATATAGGTCCTTCACGTCTTTGGTCAAGTTGTCTCTAAGATATTTGAGTTTCTGTGGCACTAATGTGAATGGAATTGCCTTCTTGACGTCCATCTCTTCCCTATCATTATTGGTGTATGAAATAGCCATTGATTTCTTTGTGTTAATTTTGTAGCCTGCAACATTGCTATATATTGCTATATATGAGTCTATTGTTTCTAGAAGCTTTTTGGTAGAGTCTTTAGGGTTTTCTAAGTAGAGTATCATGTCATCTGCAAACAATGAGAGCTTGACTTCTTCCTTTCCTATCTGGATTCCCTTGATATCTTTTTCTTGCCTGATCGCTATAGCAAGCACTTTCAGTATTATGTTGAAGAGGAGTGGTGAGAGCAGACAGCCTTGTCTTGTACCAGAATTTAGAGGAAAGGCTTTTAGTTTTTCTCCATTGAGGATAATATTTGCCATTGGCTTGTGGTAGATGGTCTTAACTATATTGAGAAAGGATCCATTCCCATCTTGCTGAGAGTTTTGATCAAGAATGGGTGTTGGACCTTATCAAATGCTTTCTCTGCATCTATTGATATGATCATGTGATTTTTATTTTTCTTGTTGTTGAGGTTGTGTATGATGTTGATAAAATTACGGATGTTAAACCATCCTAGCATTCCTAGGATGAAACCCACTTGGTCATAGTGTATGATCTTCTTGATTATGCATTGGATCCTATTTGCCAGGATTTTTGTAAAGATCTTTGCATCAGCATTCATCAGGGATATTGGTCTGTAATTTTCTTTTTTGGCAGCATCTCTGTCTGGTTTTGTTATCAAGGTGATGTTGGCTTCATAAAAGCTGTTTGGGAGTGTTCCTGTTTTTTCAATTTCATGGAAGAGCTTGGCTAGGATTGGTAGTAGCTCCTTTTGAAAGATTTGAAAAAATTCATTAGGAAAACCATCTGGGCCTGGGCTTTTCTTTTTGGAAAGATGTTTGATTACAGTTTCAATTTCCTCAATAGTGATGGGGGTGTTTAGATATACTACATCCTCCTTACATAAATGTGGAACATTATAGGTGTCCAAGAATTTTTCCATTTCTTCTAGGTTCTCATGTTTAGTAGCATAAAGTTTCTCAAAGTAGTCTCCGATCACCCTTTGGATCTCTGCAATTTCTGTCGTGATCTCCCCCTTTTCTTTTCTAATACGGGTTATCAGTTTTCTCTCTCTCTTTCTTTGTGAGTTTTGCCAATGGTCTATCAATTTTGTTAATTTTTTCAACGAACCAACTTCTGCTTTTGTTGATCTTTCGGATTGCTTTTCGATTTTCCACTGCATTGAGTTCTGCTTTCAGCTTTGTCATTTTCTTCTGTCTCCCTATTTTTGGTTCCGTTGTTGGTCATTTTCTAATTTTTTGAGCTGCATCATTAAGTTATTCAGGTATTCTCCTTCTTCCTTCCTGATGTGTGCTTGTAGAGCTATAAATTTTCCTCTCAGGACCGCTTTTGCTGTGTCCCATAGATGCTGGCAGTTTGTGTCTTCATTATCATTTGTTTCCAGGAAAGTTTTGATTTCCTTTTTGATTTCATCTCGGACCCACTGGTTGTTCAGTAGCCGGGTGTTTGATTTTCAATTGTTAAAGTTTTTCTGCTGTGTGGCTTTGTAGTTCACATCTAATTTCAGAGCCTTGTGGTCAGCACAGGTAGCCTGCAAGATTTATATCCTCTTGATTTTATGGAGGTATGTTTTATGTGTCAGCATGTAGTCTATTCTGGAGAATGACCCATGTACATTGGAAAAGAATGTGTATCCAGGTTTTGTGGGATAGATTGTCCTGTATATATCTACTAGTCCTCTTTCTTCCATAACTCTTTTCAGGGCTAGTATGTTTTTTTGGGTTTCAGTCTGGTTGACCTATCAAGTGTTGATAGGGCTGTGTTGAGGTCTCCCAAAATTATTGTGGTATTATTGATGTCTTCTTCAGATTTGTCAGTAATTGTATTAGATAATTTGCTGGTCTCTCATTGGGTGCATATATATATATATATATTTTTTGGTTTTTGGGCCACACCCGGCGGTGCTCAGGGGTTACTCCTGGCTGTCTGCTCAGAAATAGCTCCTGGCAGGCACGGGGGACCATATGGGACAGCGGGATTCGAACCAACCACCTTTGGTCCTGGATCGGCTGCTTGCAAGGCAAACACCGCTGTGCTATCTCTCCGGGCCCAAGGGTGCATATATGTTTAATTGTCTAATTTCTTCCTGTTGCACATATCCCTTGATTAGTACATAGTGTCTATCTTTTCCCTTACCACTTTTCTGAGTATAAAATTGGTGTCATCAGATATTAATATGGCCACCCCAGCTTTTTTGAGGATGTTGTTTGCTTGGATGATTTTCCTCCAGCCTTTGATTTTGAGTCTATGTTTGTTCTGACTATTCAGATGTGTTTCTTGTAGGCAGCAGAAGATTGGATTCATCTTTTTGACCCATTTTGCCACTCTGTGTCTTTTAATTGGTGAATTTAGTCCATTGACATTGAGGGAGATAATTGTCATAGGATTTAATGTCATCTTTGTAGTAAGTTTGCTGTGTTTGTTGGTCTCTCTTGTCTTAGAGTAGACCTGTCAGTTTTTTCATTAAGGCTGGTTTTTCATCTGTGAAGTTTATGGGCTGTTGTTTATCCATGAAGCTATGTATTCTTCCTTCAAACCTGAACGTGAGTTGGGCTGGGTGCAGTATTCTCGGTGAAGCATTCATTTTATTCAGTCTTGTCACAATATCCCACCACTGTCTTCTGGCCTTGAGAGTTTCTTGTGACATGTTTGCTGTCTTAGGGATGCTCCTTTGAACGTAATTTCCCTTTTTGAACTTGCTGTTTTCAGTATTCTATCTTTATCTGTGAATTTGTCATTGTAACGAGGATGTGTCTTGCGTGTTTTTCTTAGGGTCTCTTTTAGCTGGTACTCTTTGGGCATGCAGGATTTGATTGTGTTTAGTCTTTAACTCTACATGTATCTCTTTGATGATGTCTTTGACAGTTGATTCTTCCTGGAGATCTCCTACCTGGGTCTCTGGGACTCCAATGATTCTTATGTTGTTTCTGTTGAGTTTATTGAAGACTTCTATTTTCATTTGTTCTCATTCCTTGAGTAATTTTTCCATTGCCTGATCGTTTGTCTTAAGGTTCTTTTCCAATTTCTTTTGTTGTGTTGAGTTTTTCTGCATCTCATCTTCCAGTACTCTGATTCTCTCCTCAAGTGCTGTTACCCTGCTGGTGAAGCCATCCATTGAGATTTTCAGTTGAGCTACCATGTTTTTCAGATCTGTTATTTCAGTTTGGAGTTTCTGATTTCTGTCTTTGTGTTTTCCTTAGATAGATCTATGCTTTCTTTGAATTCTACAAACATCTCCCATATTGCTATTTTAAGTTCCTTATCTGAGAGGTTAATTAGATGGTTGGAATTTTTTAGGTCATCTGAGCTATTGTCTTCATTCACTTTGCATGGTGTTTGCCTGCGAGATTTCCCCATTGTCATGCTTGTAGTGTGTTTTTTTCTTGCATGTTGTGGTGGGGTTTATTGGTTAGAAAGACTGAACCAAAAATAGGCAGGCAGAAGGAAATAATAAAGATTAGAGCAGAAATTAATGAATTGGAAATACAAAACACAATTCAAAATATCAATGAAATCAATAGTTGGTTTTTAAAAAATTAACAAGATATATTATACACTAGAAAAACTCAAAAAGAAAGGGAAAGAGAGAAACTTAATAAACTGAATTAGAAATAAAAAAGGAGAGATCACTACAGATACTACAGAAATCCAAAGGATAATCAGAGCTTAGTTTGGGAAGCTCTATGCCACAAACAAGAGAACCTCGAAGGATTTGATAAATTCTTGGATTCTAATAACCTGCCAAGGTTGAACCAAGATGATCTGGCATACCTTAAAAAATCCATCACCATTGAGAAAATTAAAATGTTAATCAAAAGTCTTTTCAAAAATAAAAGTCCAGCAGACACAAATGGATTCACAAACGAATTCTTAAAACCTTTTTAGAAGACATATTGCCAGTCCTTTTAAGGCTCTTCTAGGAAATTGAAGAAACAGAAACAAATAGTTTTTATGAAGCTAACTTGATACCAAAATGAGACAGAGGTGCCACAAAAAAGAGAACTAAAAATCAATATGCCTGATGAACACAGATTTAAAAATCTGCAACAAAATTCTAGCAACTATTATCCAACTTCTTATCAAGAAGGTCATACAGTAAGACCAAGTAGGATTCATTCAAGAGATACAAGGATGTTTTAGCACATGCAAGTCAAATAATGTAATATACCCTATCAACAAAATTAAAAATAAAAAATGATATGATTATATTAATAGATGCAGAGAAATCATTTGATAATGTCCAACAATGTTTCATTATAAAACTCTCAACAAGATGGGAATGGAACAAACTTTTCCCAGTCAAGACCGTTTACCATAAGCCCATGACAAATATACTCAATGGAGAAAAACTGAAAGCATTTCTTCTACAATCTTGCACAAGACAACTCCCTCTGACCACTACTATTCAACATAATACTGGAAGTAATTGCATAGCAATTAGGCAAGAAAAATATATCAAGAGCATCCAGAAAGAAAAGGAAGAAGCCAAGTTCTTACTGTTTGCAGATGACATGATACTATATTTAGAAAATCCTAAAGACTCTTCCAAAAAGCTTCTAGAAACAATAGATTTGCCTAGCAAATTGGCAGGCTACAAAAACAATCCACAAAAGTCAATGGCCTTCTTATACATAAATAATGTATAGAGTATACATAAATAATTATAGAGAATAAATAGACATTTAAAAAATCTCATTCACAATAGTACCACAAAAACTAAATACTTTGGAGTCAACTTGATTAAAGATGTAAAGGACCTATACAAAGAAAATTACAAAACAGTGCTTCAAGAAATACAAGGGGGCACAAGAAAATGGAGACATATACCGTGTTTATGTATCGGGAAAATTAACATCATTAAAATGGCAATACTCCCCAAAGAATTATACAGATTTAATGCAATCCCTTTAAGGATACCCATGACAGTCTTCAAAAAAGTGGATCAAACACTCTTGAAATTCATTTGGAAGAACAAATGTGCAAGAATTGCTAAAACAACTCTTAGGAAAAAGAAGATGGTAGACATCACTTTTCCCAACTTTAAATTGTACTACAAAACAATAGTCATCAAAACAGCTTGGTATTGGAATAAAGACAGACCCTCAGATCAATGGAATAGACTTTAGTATTGAGAAAATGAATTCCACATATACAATTAATTAATCTTTGATAAAGGGGCAAAAAATACAAAATGGAGCAAGGAAAGTCTCTTCAACAAGAGGTGTTGGAACAACTGATCAATCACATGCAAAAAAGCAACCTAAAACTTCTATCTAACACAATGCACAAAGATCAAATAAAAATGGATTAAAGACATTAATATTAGACCTGAAAGTATAAGGTATATAGAAGAAAATGAAGGCAAAAACACTCCCTGACATTGAGACTAAAGGCATCTTCGAAGAGGAAGCACCACTGTCTAAACAAGCTGAAGCAGAGATAAACAAATGGGACTACATTATACTCGGAAGCTTCTGAACTTCAAAGAAAATAGTGACACGGATACAAAGGTCACTCACAGAATGGGAGAAACTATTCACCAAATACACATAAGATAAGAGTCTAATATCAAATATATAAAAGATACTTGGGGCTGGAGTGATAGCACAGCAGTCGGTAGTTTGCATTACACATGGCCAAACCGGGATGTACCCAGGTTCAGTTCCCGGCATTCCATATGGTCCCCTGAGCCTGCAAGAGCAATTTCTGAACTCAGAGCCAGGAGTAACTCCTGAGCACTGCTGGGTGTGACCCAAAACAAACAAACAAAAAAAGATACTGACAAAAATTAAGAAGATAAAACATCTATCCCCATTAAAAATGGGAGAAGAAATGAACAGACATTTTCTCAAAGAAGAAATACAGATGGCCAAGTGACACATGAAAAAAATGCTCCACATCACTAATCATCTGGGAGATGCAAATCAAAACAACAATGAGGTATCATTTCTCCTCATGAAGACTGGCACACATCACAAAGTACAAGAATTATCACTGCTGGCATAAATGTGGGGAAAAAGGAACTTCTGCTCACTTCTGATGAGACTGCTCTCTAGTTCAGCCTTTATAAAAAACAATATGGATTTCCTCAAAAAAAAATGCGTCCGGAGAGATAGCATGGAGGTAAGGCATTTGCCTTGCATGCAGAAGGTCAATGGTCCGAATCCCGACATCCCATATGGTCCCCTGAGTCTGCCAGGAGCAATTTCTGAGCATAGAACCAGGAGTAATCCCTGAGCACTGCCAGGTGTGACCCAAAAATAAACAAACAAACAAACAAACAAACAAACAAAAACAACCTAGAAATTGAGCTCCCATATAATCCAGTTATACCACTCCTAGGGATATCCTCTAGGAACACACACACACACACACACACACACACACACACACACACACACACACACACACACACACCAATACAAAAATGTCCTTAGAAGTTTGTGTTTATTGCAGTGTTATTTACAATAGCCAGAATCTGGAAACAACCCAAGTGCTGGACAACAGATGAAAGGAAAACAGTGGTATACATCTACACAATGGAATACTACGCAGCTGTTAGGAAAAGTGAAATCAAGAAATTTGCCTATATATGGATGAACATATGTAAAATAACCCCCTACTTTGTGAACTAGCCCCATGCCCCATATTTCTAACCCCAGGCAGATGGGTCTTAAGAAGCAGGATAGTCTTGAAGAATTAATAAAACAAGCCAGTCAGAAGAAGGTCATGAAATTAGTTTGCTTTTTGCCTTGTGGTCTGTCTGTGCACCAAAGCCAGACAGTAAAAATTTCCATTAAAATTTCTAGACGAGGAAAGGTGGAGTGAAATCCAGTTGTCTTTTACAAAGAGACAGGTAAAGAGGAAGATGGGGGAAACACCTTTGTTTTGGTTTAATAGTTGGTGTCATCTTACAGACGTGGAGACTATTATGCTGAGTGAAATGAGTCAGAAGGAGAGAGATAGACACAGAATAGTCTCACTCATCTGTGAGATTTAAGAATAATAAAAGACAACATGGTAATAATACCCAGAGACACTAGAGATGATGGCTGGACCAGCCTATGATTCGAAGCTTCCCACAAAGAGTGGTAAAACAGGCAGTGGGTGGAGGAGGGAAATGGGAAGATATTGTTGACAGGAAAGTTGCACTGGAGAAGGGAAGGTGTACATTCTGTGACTGAAATCCAACTACAAACATATTTATTACCACAGTGCTTAAATAAAAATATTTAAAAAGGACAACATCCTGAAAGATATTGTAAACTGTTTAAATATGCAAGACTTATCTATTGAATATTAGGTATAGAGATATATCTTAGGCAACAAAACATGCAAAAAGTTATTACACTAAATGGAAGATAGCAATTAACATTAGAAGAAAGACAAGTTAGAGCTTGAAATTTACCCTATTAATGGGCTTCTAGGGTGGCTGGCAAAGAACAAATTTTTTTAACTTTGTTGGTGATTATAAAAATGTTTGCTCTATAATTTCATTAAGCTACATCTTCTATGTGATTTTCTGCAACTGTTTTACAATAAAATAGTAAAAGAATTATAATTCAGTGACCAAAATCAATGAATTAACATTAATATATTAATATCGTATTTTTGTTGCCTGGTGGTGATATTCCAGCTCAGGATTTACTCCAGCTTCTGCACTTAGGGATTATTCCTGCTGTATTCAGGGCCTGATATGTAGTGCTGTGAGTATTCCCAAGTCAGCATGCAAAGCAAGCACTTTACTCATTGTCCTATCTCCAACTCCAAATATAGTATTTTTAAAATAATTTTTATTGAGACCAATATGAATTACAAGTCTTTCATAGTTGTATTTCAGGTGCATAGTGACAGTGAATTAGGGGCATTCCTACCACCAGTGTTGACCTCCCTCCACCATAGTTCCCAACATGTCTTCCATGCTTCCACTCTTAGTCCCCTGAACTGCTAGTGTAACATGTCCCTTTTGTGTATAGTTTGTTGTAGTTTGGCTCTCTTAATTCTATTGTCATGGACTGGTTTGGGTATTTAGGTTTGACCTTTTTTTTTACTTTTATAAAAAAAAATTATTTAATCACCATGGTTACAAAATGGTTCACAATTGAGTTTCAGTCATAGAATGTACACCACTCTTCATCAGTGCACTTTTTTCACCATCAATATTCCCAGTTTCCCTCCCACTCACTACCCCCACCTACTTCTGGAGCAGGCGGTTTTTTTTTTTAAAGTACAATGGTTCTTCTCTCTTACAAATCTGAATGTTCTTTCAGAGTTTTTTAATTATTATGTCTTTATTTATACAATTTGAATCCAAACATGATTGTAGTTGGATTTCAGTCATATAAAGAACACCCTCCCTTAACCAGTGCAATATTCCCATCACCAATGCCCCAAATCTTCCACCTCCCTACCCCTGCTGCCTGTATTTGAGACAGGCTTTCTATTTCCCTCATTCATTTACATTGTTATGTTAGTTGTCAGTGTAGTTATTTCTCTAACTGCACTCATCACTCTTTGTGGTGAGCTTCCTATCATGAACTAGACCTTCCAGCCCTCATCTCTATTGTCTCTATTAATATAAAAATGTCTTTTTTTCTTAAAACCTGTAGATGAGTGATACTATTCTGTATTTATCTCTCTCCTTCTGACTTATTTCACTCAGCATAATAAATTCCAGTTACATCCATGTATAGGAAAATTTCATGACTTCATCTCTCCTGAAGGCTGCATAATATTTTATTGTGAATATATACCACAGTTTCTTTAGCCATTCATCTGTTAAAGAGCATCTTGGTTATTCTGAAGTCTAGCTATTGTAAATAGCACTGCAATGAATATAGGTGTGAGGAAGGGATTTTTTTTTTTTAGAAATCTCCATATTGTTTTCCATAAAGGCATTCCCACCAGCAGTGAATGAGAGTTCCTTTCTTAGAGCAGGCATTTTTATTCTGTTTCTCTGCTTGCTTTTTGACACTGTAGTTTGCACTATTGTTAATGAAGGGGTACCATGCATGTCACTTTATGCCTTTTCCATGCCTAGTTCTTGTCCAGAGTAATCAATTCCAGCTATCATTGTCATGATGGACAAGGAATACAATTCTCTAACTGCATTCACTGCTCTTTGTGGCAAGCTTCCTATCACAAACTGGTCTTCCCATCTGTCATCTCTATTATTTCTGGACATTATTACCATGTCTTTTATTTTTCTTATATCCCACAAATGAGTAATATTTGTATACAGTACTTAATTAGCTGATATGCATTACATTTCATCAATCCCATTAATGTACTTCCAGGTTGAAGGTCTAATTCAGGATTACATGTTGAATTTAAATATTATAACTCTTCCTGCTATTTACTTATTTATTATTTACTCTTAATGAAGTACCATCACATTATAATATTATATAATGTATAGATGTATGTATACATCTGTATTTGATACTTAAATCACTTCTTGCTTTTTCTTTCCTTCTCACACTCTTTTTGATTAGTAAAAACCCACCCAGGCTTGTTTAGGGACCCACATAAGTTTATTTAACATAAATACTCTTAACTATGTCAACCCTGCCCCTCAGGTGATTACCTTTGTTCTGTTAATTCTTGCTAAGAAAAGTGGCAGGGAAAGCAGCTCCCCTTGACAAGCTGGCTCAGTAAGATCAAAGAGGCTCCTCAACCTCCTGGTCCTTATGTACCTTCTTCTATGACTCCATCTGTTACTTGTGTGATGCCTCTGTATCTGATCTATTCATTCTAGGGTTGGCACGAACACAAACCATAAATTGCAGGCTGTAAGCAGAAGCTCCCAGTCCCAGAGATGTACATAATTAAAATTAACATGTGCACATACAACTTATTGTATATTGAATTAAATATCTGAGTCTATTCATTATAAAACTTCTCTTTATCTGCCTAACCCATTCCTTCCTTTCCACTTTCCTCTGGTAACCACTAATTGGTTTTATAGTATAAAAATTAAATTTTTACTAAGTGCCTCCCCCACTTACTCCCATCAGGGGTGAGATCTGGACCAATTCTTTGGATATTTTTTTCTTCTGTGTTATTTTCATTGGCTTTGACACTTTTGAAGATAATTGACTTTTTTTAAGTTTTATTTTTGGGCTACACCTGATGACACTCAGCGGTTACTCCTGGCTATGTGCTTAAAAATCACTCCTGGCTTGGGAAACCATATGGGACACTGGAGTTCAAACCTAGGTCTGCCAAGCGCAAGGCAAACACCCTACCACTGTGCTATCTCTCCAGCCCCTATTTTTCAAACTTTTTTTTGAACTTGAGATACTGTGATTTATATTAATGTTAATGTATTCCTGTATCCATAATTCCAACATCATACTCATCATTATCGTATCTACCCTGACTAGATATTATGTAGAACATGATTGATATTGCAGTTTCATGATGTTTACTTCTGATACCTGTTAGGTTATGCCTTTTCTGGTAGAATTCTAGAGAAGTGATATTGTATCCTTTTTGGTGCACTTTATTCATAAGTTCTGGGTACTGATTTACCTTTTGACAGCTGACGTTTAATTACTTGTTGAAGTAGATGTCTACCAGCTTTCCTCATAAAGTTAATCTTTGTTACAACAAATGCATCTCCATCTTATGGAGAGATACTTTGAAATTCTCATTATTGTATCTCTCATAAAAATTTTTCCCAGTGATGTTGACATCTGTTCATAATTCTTGTTTGAAACACTGTTCTTGTAGTGACTGCCAAATAGGCTTTCCACTTTGTGATTCCTTCATCTAATGTTGTTAATTAAGAACAATAAGAAATAAGAAATAAGAAAGAGCTCTAACTTTATGTACTTATGTGTGTACATATGTATTTATTTACTTATTTTACTGTGAATTAGTAGGGTTTTTATTTTAGTTCATACATTATAGTCAATTGTAGTTGATTCTTGAACAATCCAGGGATTAGAAGAGTTAAAAAATAATATCTACCCAAAGCTTAACTATTAATAGTATAGGAGTTAACAGCAGCATGCAATTGTTAGTTAGTTGTTACTAATTACAGAAATAGCCAAGTAGCAGTTATTTAATATGTTAAGTATATTATATATTATACAATATAGTAAATTAGGGATAAAATATTACTGAGAAAATTGTAAGGCAGAAGCACTGTATTGTATTTATCAATACATTTACATCATCGTTTACAGGTAAGTCTACCTGACAGTAGCTCATGTGTGTGGTTCAAACTCATGTTGCTCAAGGATCTATTATACTATTCTTTTCTGTTGTTGCTGATCAGATGATCCCAAAACTGGCCACTGAGATTTCCTTTAAGTTGGTGATTGAATTATTTTAATGAATTTGAACTTGTTCCTATTTGAAGTAAAGTTGTATTAAAGATATTTATGCAAATTCTGAAAATTAACCAACCTGGAGTCTTCTGGAGTCTTGTTCCTTTCTCTCTTATAATAATTTAGAAATAAGCTGGCTGTAAAGTAGAATAGGCTGCCCTAGAGGCTGAGCTCAGAACAGTCCTACTATCTGATGAGATCATTTTCTCTTTCATAGAACTCCCTTTAATCCTAAGTGCCTACCTCCTTCCCAGCCCCAATTAAACATCTTTTTGATGGTCTCAATTACATTGTATACAAGGCATGGCACAGAAACCTTTGGTACACTTTCCGTGGTTTGTCTGACTATGGTAATTACTGCCAGTCAAACTGGTTGTCTTAGTGAGTAAGGCAAACACATAAGGACTGTAAAGTTTAGAATTGCCTGTGCAGCTTTGAGTGTGATCACAGGCTGGAAGAATAATTATTCAATTGAATATTACTCCCCATTTGCTCCCAATCATGTGATCCATTGTTTAATGGCCGAGACATTGAAAGAGACAGTAAGAACAGTTTGTAAGCACATCAAAATGTAATGGGTCCATAAGAACCAAGACTGGGATGTGTTGCAAGTCAGCCCCTGAATAGGTTGACTGATGGAGGGATGGAGGATGAGGTCTTTCCCCTCCAGCTCGGAGCACGCGTCTGCCACCACGTCCAGCCGACAGTTCTGAGATGAAACGGCGGGTAAACAGCTCGCAGTCAGGCTTGTGGAAATATTAGCTTTATTCGGTGGACAAGACTGAAGTCCAAAGACTCAGCATAAGTTCCAGCCAAAAGCCCCTCGCCTTCCACAGACCCTTGTTTTTATCCCCCAGAATCAGGTACCACCCAATGGTGGGATCAGATACCACCCAATGGTGGAAGCAGAATCAGGTACCACCCTAGGGTGGGGGCAGAATGCCAGGTCACACCCTAGGGTAGGGCACAATCACCGATCAGGGTAGGGTCAGTAACATAATAATCCCCTAAAATATTTACATACACAACAGGGATGTTTCACATTTTCTTTTTTTCTTATTTAACCAACTTTATTACATACATGATTGTGTTTGGGTTCCAGTCATGTAAAGAACACCACCCATCACCAGTGCAACATTCCCATCACCAATGTCCCAAATCTCCTCCTCCCCACCCAACCCCCGCCTGTACTCTAGACAGGCTTTCTATTTCCCTCGTACATTCATATTATTAGGATAGTTCAAAACGTAGTTATTTCTCTAACTAAACGCATCCCTGTTTGTGGTGAGCTTCCTGAGGTGAGCTGTAACTTCCAGCTCTTTTCTCTTTTGTGTCTGAAAATTATAATTGCAAGAATGTCTTTCATTTTTCTTAAAACCCATAGATGAGTGAGACCATTCTGCGTTTCTCTCTCTCTGACTTATTTCACTCAGCATAATAGATGCCATGTACATCCATGCATAGGAAAATTTCATGACTTTATCTCTCCTGATGGCTGCATAATATTCCATTGTGTATATGTACCACAGTTTCTTTAGCCATTCATCTGTTGAAGGGTATCTTGGCTGTTTCCAGAGTCTTGCTATGGTAAATAGTGTTGAAATGAATATAAGTGTAAGGAAGGGATTTTTGTATTGTATTTTTGTGTTCCTAGGGTATATTCCTAAGAGTGGTATAGCTGGGTCGTATGGGAGCTTGATTTCCAGTTTTTGGAGGAATCTCCATATTGCTTTCCATAAAGGTTGAACTGGACGGCATTCCCACCAGCGGTGGATAAGAGTTCCTTTCTCTCCACATCCCTGCCAACACTGCTTGTTCTCATTCTTTGTGATGTGTGCCAATCTCTGGGGTGTGAGGTGGTACCTCATAGTTGTTTTGATTTGCATCTCCCTGATGATTAGTGATGTGGAGCATTTTTTCATGTGTCTTTTGGCCATATGTATTTCAGGCACCCTTAAAGTATAGTGTAAAGTTGCGACAATTTTCTACTCTATTTTTGCCTACTGCTCTTGTTGCTTTCTTTATCTAAAAGATCCTAAACTATTTTATTATATTCTTTTCTAGACTCACCTTTGCTGCCCTCATACTTAACTTGTTTTACTCAGGGGACTATCTTACATTGGTTTTTTTGTTAGCAGAAGATTCCCTACATTTGGCTATTCCTGAGTCCTCTCAGCAGGAGGGGACAAGGACAGAGCCTATACAGCTGCTGCTTTGACTTTTTTCTGGCTAGAAATTTTTTCTAATAAAACATATTTTACATGTATGTTATGTAGAATCCAGGCATTGATTTTTACAATGAATCCCTTAATGCATCATACCATTTAGATATAAACATGTATTAATTTTAAAGAAAAGTTGCCCCATAGTAAAATGAATTTTAAGTACCACAGTAGATTAAAATTGTAAAAATTCTGTAGTGATTTATAATATTTTTATATTTAATGGCATAAATGACCTACTGTTTAAATATAATATTATGAAAGTAAAAATGAATGAAAGTAACAGTAAGGCAGTGCTTCTCAAATAGTGGGGCACTCCCCTGTAGGTGCACGAGGCTCCGTAAAGGGGGGCGCATTTGACCTTGGCAAACACTATCATAACAAGCTAAGCCCCGTGTTTATGTCTCTGTATGTCTCTGGAGCTGAGAGTTGCTGTGTCCTGCTTCAAACCCCGCTTCCAAAAGCTATGCTTTGCAAAACGTGCTCATTGTAGCCATTAATCCAGACATCACCTCTGATTAAAAAATCAGCTCAAATTATTTTATTTATTTTTGTTTTGCAGGTTAAAGTTTTTTTTTTTAATAAAGATACTATTTGCAGTTGTGCGGGGGGGGGGCAAAATGTTTTCTTCTTCCTAGGGAGCATGACAGAAAATAATTGAGAAGCACTACTATAAGGTAACAATTAGTCTAAGTATAATGTATAATAAAAATTTACCCAGCCCAAATTAAGTTAGGGAAACTAGATTATTTTAAACCTGATCTATTAAAAAGCAACTTTTTATATAAATTTGCTCCTTTTGGGGAGGGAGTGTTTTGTTTTTTTTTTTTCAGCCACACCTAGCAGTTTCTAGGGGCTTCTCTTGGTGTTCTTTAGCAGATGACTCCTAACTGCTCAGGGGACCATGTAGTGCCAGGCCTCTAGTATGCAAAATATGAGTGAGCTTAGACTGTTGAGCTATTTCTCTGGATCTCAATTTACCTATTGTCAGAAATAATGGTGGAGTTTTTATTGCTTGTTTTTTGTTTGTTTGTTTTGTTTTGTTTTTGTTTTTGGATTACACGTGGCAGTGCTCAGAAGTTACTACCGGCTCTGCACTCAAGAATTACTCTTGATAGGCTCAAGAAACCCTATCGGATGCTGAGAATTGCACCCCGAGTGGCCATGTGCAAGGCAAACATCCTACCCATTGTATTATTGTTCTGTTACAACAAAAGTTTTTTTCAACTTAATTGCTTGTAATTTTTTCACTTTTCATTTAAAAGATCTTCACTTCTTTAAAAAATTTTTAATAAGAAGGGGCCAGAGAGATAGCGCAGCGGTAGGGTGTTTGCCTTGTATGCCACTGATCCAAGACAGACCTAGGTTCAATTCCGGGCATCTCATATGGTCCCCAACCCAGGAGTGATTTCTGAGCGCATTGCCAGAAATAATCCCTGAGTGTCACTGGGTGTGGCCCCAAACCCAAACCAAAACAAACAAAAACATTTTTTATAAGAAGAATCACAGTAGCATTTTTTGTCTCTATGAGAATATGCATTTTTGGAGGCCAGAATATTGTTCATTTATCTTGAATGTGTGCAATTGTGAGCCTGGACCCTGGTACCACATGGTTTCTAAGCACTACAGAGGGAGGCCACCACTCAATACCATTCGCAAGGTCCTCCCAGCAATTGAACCAACAGTAACAAGAATATGTATGTTTTGTAAAGATATGCTATTTTCTTCTTGTACCTTTTAAACACTATGAATGTGTTGTGTAACCTTAGCAGCATTCTAGATGGATAAGCTTGAAACTCTTGGCATTTAAATTGGGAAATTTTGTAGGTAAAAGGATGCTAAAAGAAAAGGGCGGGGGTAGAGGAAATATATTTCAAGGAAGAAAATCTAACAGGCATTTAGTGTCAGAATCATATTTGATTTTGCCAGGGCTGAAAGTAGAGACTGCAGAGACTCAATTTTTGATTAAATTATGTGCCATACAGATGAGTGGAGAAATAATTGTATATATACACAAAGGAATACTACTCAGCTATATGAAGAGATGAAAACTTGCAGTTTGCTGCAATTTGGATGAAACTGGAGGGCAATCACACTGAGTGAAGTAAGTCAGAGGGAGATCTCTCTCCTATTTGGAGTATAAAGAAACAGAAATCAAGGGAATGAGCACAGACAATGATAACAGACTGAGAATTCTCAGAATTTACTATGAGGGAAGCAGGAGGTAATGGGAGGGAACTTAGAGACAGAGGTGGAGGGTAGCTGACACACTGATGGTGAGGTGATGCACAGGAGACCATAAGGGATCTTGGTGATGGAACCACATTGACTGTATGCAAGACAAGTACACTTCCCTATCCCACTATAGCTCTGGAACCTTGATGAAGTGGCATTGCATGTCTGAAATATTACAATTAACAGTAGTATTAAAAATGTTACTTATTTGATTAGTCTATTTTAGGGCCAAATCCAGTGGTGTTTAGGGAGTCTACTGGCTCTGTGTTTGGGAGTCACTCCTAGACTGTGTTTGGGGGAACTGTGTGGTACTGTGGAATGAACCTGGGTCACCCTCATGTAAGGCAAGCACCTCAATCCCTGTACTATTTATCTAACTCTAAATAAAGAAATTTAGTGGACAAAAATTGTGTGTTCTGTACAATGGTATCCCAGTCCTAAGAACTGAGAGTCTGAAATAGACAGACTTGAGTCTGGTGTTGAACTATGTGATCAGCCTAGGCAATGCTCGGGGGCTACTCCTGGTTTTGCACTTAGGAATCATTCCTAGTGGTGCTCGGGGCCATAAGGGATGCCGAGATCTAACCTGGATATAAGCTCTTATAGCAGCAAGTGCCTTTTCTGCTGTACTATTTATCCATCCCTGAGCTGTGTGATTTTAGACAGGCTTTCAAAACCTCCTGAAGTTTCAGAAAAACCACAATGTTGTGCTAAAAAATTATGTGATACTCACACATAGTTTAGCACAGTGAGACCACTGTAATGGTGGAACACTGTAAGTATATATTGTTACCATTATCTGAATCCAATCCATTGGGCAGACATTTAGTTATACATTTAATATTGGTCTGGGGCTGTTAGAATGAAAGTGTTACTCATGAAAATAATCAATAGTTTTGTGGTTTGACAGAAACACGGAATAGACTTTATTTGCATACATAAATGGATTGAAAATGTAAAAAGCTCCCTGCCTAGGGCCTTCTCCAGGACCTTGCCTCTCCTAGATCATAATTAACTCATTTATAACCACAGAGCTGAAGTTGTGGCTTCATGAATGACTGAAAATTTGACATTTAAAGTTGTATGGTGTATGGCAGGGACTAGGAAGTGGGAGGAGGTTATGTGAAAGAGAGGAGGGCTAAAAATAACTTTTCTTTACTCAGAGTTTGATTACTTGAAGTTAAAATAAATGTGGATTGATTTTAAATGACTGGTGGTCTCATTGAGCTGGTGCTTAAAAAGACTTTTGAGGGCTGGAGACATAGTATCATGAGTAGAGCATTTAATTTGCAGCTGACCCGGGTTCAATCTCTGGCACCGCATATGTACCCCTGGGTCTCACTAGGAGTAATTCCTGAGCACAGAGCCAGGAGTAAGCAATGGGAATCTCCAAATATGGCCCACAAACAAAACAAAACAAAATGATGCTCTTGAAGACTGGATCTAAAGAGTTGGCTTTACTTTTAGAGCCTGTGGAGCCAAATGAATGCTCCTGGGGACTTGGGCACCTACGTCATAATTCAGCAAATGCTGCTCTCATGACTGGGAAGAGGCCATTTATCTCAGAATATGGACTAGGGATAACTAATGTCATGGTATCTGACTCAGTAACCCAAACAGATATTTGGATCTTAAAATAAAAATACCAGTCAGAGGGCCTGGAGAGATAGCAGAGCGGAGTTTGCCTTGCAAGCAGCCGATCCAGGATCAAAGGTGGTTGGTTGGAATCCCCCTGTCCCATATGGTCCCCCGTGCCTGCCAGGAGCTATTTCTGAGCAGACAGCCAGGAGTAACCCCTGAGCACCGCCGGGTGTGGCCCAAAAACAAACAAACAAACAAAAATACCAGTCAGAAATATATGATTAAAATAATTTTTCAGGGGCCAGGGAGAGAAAGAAAGTAGAGGGAGCACATATAAAGTATGCAGCAGATCCTTTCAATCTTTAGCACCCTATGACCATTTCTAACTTCCCGTTACCGCCAGGCCAAGCATATTTGGGCCTCTATGTCTTCCACTCATCAGCTAATGCTTGAGAAATCCTTAAAAAATTAACTTTATAGGGTAAGAGAGATTCCTAAGAGGATTAGAGTGCACATTTTACATGTTGGTTCCAATCCCTGATACCGTATTTGCCGGCGTATAAAATGACCCTTCAACCCATGAAAAACTTCATAAAAGTCAGGATTCATATTATATGCTGGTATATGGCATGCTGAAACTTGTTCCAGCTTCAGGGACGAGTGATCCGCACCCCTCTTACTTTTAAGAAGTAACTTATGGGGGCCGGGAAGGTGGCGCTAGAGGTAAGGTGTCTGCCTTGCAAGCTCTAGCATAGGACGGACCGCGGTTCTATCCCCCTGTGTCCCATATGGTCCCCCCAAGCCAGGGGCGATTTCTGAGCTCATAGCCAGGAGCAACCCCTGAGCGACAAACGGGTGTGGCCAAAAAAAAAAAAAAAAAAAAGAAAAAGAAGTAACTTACTTTTAAGACTTTTAGGAAGTTTTTCATGGGTTTAAGGGTCATCTTATACGCCGGCAAATACGGTTCCTATGGTCATCAGAGAACTACCAGGTGTGACCCCAAAATAAAACAAAATAGTAAATATTTTAAAATATTTCAAAATAGCTACTTATAGTCTTCAAGGTATGAAGGCTATTTGTGCTCAGAATAAAGTTCTTGTGGGAAAAAAATTTTACTAAACTAAAATGTTCAGTAAAGCTGTTAGCTTCGCTGTCCTAATGGTGGTAAAGGCAGCAGAATGCAGCTGGTTGGAGCTGTTTTTGTGTGGCTGCAGATGTCAAAAGCACAACTGCTCTTATGTATATCTGATTTTTTCCAGGAGTTGCCTCAAGTAATTAGTTTAGTGAGAGTTGTGCTGGGTAGCATTTAACTGCTCTCATGATTTCTGAAAATATTTTAATCATTGGATAGGGTTGGCCAGCCTAGTGCCCTTGCTAATCTCTACCCCCTCCCCACAAAAATGATCATAGAAGCAGCTCAATAAAGGAAATGATAACTTTTCACATCACAAATTTTCCATCATATAAAGCTGGTCATGGATTTAGGGTGAGGCACAGAGTCAAAAGCAGAGGACGAATTCTTGACTTTGAGCTTTCAGTAATTCAGTAATTTCAGTAATTCAATAGTTTCTTGATATTTATGGCAAAGTCAAGGATTTAAATGGCAGAAGACTAGATTTTTGAAAGAAAAAAACGATTCTGTGTTCCTGGAGGCTAAGAGAATAAAGGGCTAAGAATGCAAACTTCATAAGACAGAGAACAGATTTGGAAAAACAGCATGAGGGTAAGAACCATTCAAGGTGGGAAGGGGGAAGCTGTGTGTAGGAGGTAGGGCTCTCATCCTAGCCTCCTCATGGACCAACAATGCTATTATTAGACAGCACACTTAGAACTTTCTATGTGGCAATTCATGTTCTAGGTGCATCACACACTTCAATTTCTCAATAGTCTTATAAGATAACTCCCATTTTGCAGATAAGTAAAGGGAGACACAGAGAAATTGAGAGCTAGACACAAAGTCATAGTTGTCACACAGTTGGTAGCTGAGTCCATGTTTGCTACCCAGCAGCCTGATTCTAGAGTTCTTGTTTAAAAGTGCTCAAACTCTGGATGAGGACTATTGGTATCTCTGTTTGGCTTGGAGGCAGTGACAAGAGCCAAGAAGACCCAACTATGCAGAAAACTTCATTGAAACAGCCACAAAGTGGGGACAGGATCTAAGGATTTTGAGTCTTGTGTAGCACCAAAGGATTTTCAGTGTCAGCCTGGAGAATTGTGGACATGGCTGGGAGATGTTGTTGACAGGAATAAAAATGTCCAAAGGCCATAGTGGTCCGTGTTTAAGGGCAAGGGACAAAATAGAGATTAGAATTCAGCAATAAAAGACTTTGGTGTCCCTGCCAATGCCATTAGGAAGTTGTCTCATGCCCACAGCCAGGCATGATACATGCAAATGCATAATTAAAAATATTTTACCGGGGCCGGGTGGTGGCGCTCGAGGTAAGGTGCCTGCCTTACCTGCGCTAGCCTAGGAGACGGACCGCGGTTCGATCCCCCGGCGTCCCATATGGTCCCCCCAAGCCAGGAGCGACTTCTGAGCGCATAGTCAGGAGTAACCCCTGAGCGTCACCGGGTGTGGCCCAAAAACCAAAAAAAAAAAAAATATTTTACCATATTTATTAAAGTACCAGGCTTACTATACTATTAATTTTACTTTTCATGCATACACCATTCCAGCACCAGAGTGCCTGACTTCCTTCACCAATGTCCCAAGAATACTGACATATGCCCAGTCCTATAGGCAAAATCTTCAATACCAATGACTTTGGCCATTTGTTAAACTCAGAACTTAGCTGCTATCTCAAGAGATTAAAAAGGAAAAGGGAAAAACTTTGCATTTTCTGCCTTTATTAGAGAATTACTAATTTGAATTAAATCAGAGGGCAGGTTAACTTTCTTGCTGTAGTAAAGACTGAGAACTTGAGAAAGCAGAGAAAATAAAAGTTGTATTTTTGTACCTGACATTTGGTTTGTCTCCAGTCTGTAATTCTACTGAAAGTAGACAAATTCAGCATAAGAAGCCACCTTCTGAACTTTCTGCCACACTTTCAAATACAAAATGATCTTTTCTGGGCCTGGGTTGATGAAATGGACTCTCAATCTTTCGCCTCTTGTTCCGCATACAGGATACAACTCCTTGATAAGCAATTTCCACTGAATTACATTCACTTTCCATGGGTCGGAAGCAGTTAAGGGAAACAAAGGACATTTTGGCGCCAATGTTACATTGGTTACCAATACCAAATTATTTCTGGATTAGGAGCATTGCGGTCGATAATGATGGCAGTAAAAGCACTTTACATGCATCTCTGGGTGAGGCTAATGTGTCAGTTTATAGACCTTGTGGTCCCAGAAGAGCCTTATAAATCTGTGAGTTGTTCCCAAGTGCTCTATTTTACATTCAGATCCCTGAGAAAGCTGGAAAATAAAATGAATAAACATGCACACATGAAAAGAGGTAACTGGTTAATTAGGCATTACAGGAAATAGGCATGCTTCATTTTGTATTTGTTTTTCTACAACTTTTTTTTCTCTCATTTTATTATAATACCATGTCTTACCAGGTTGTTCATAATGCAGATATTTCAGGCCATTACATATTAAACACCAGTCCCACCACCAGTGTGACCTTCCCTACACCAGTGTCCCCAATCTTTCACCCACCACCATATCCTGCCTTCTTGTATGCAAACAAATTACTTCATATTATTTATTGCAACACAAAGGCAAATAGAATTATCAAAACTTAGATCATGGGGCCAGAGCAGTGGTGCAGAGTGGTAAGGCGTCTGCTTTGCTGGTACTAGCCTAAGACGACTGCAGTTCTATTCCCTGGAGTCTCATATGGTCCCCCAAGCCAGGAGCTATTTCTAAGCGCATAGCCAGGAGTAACTCCTGAGTGTCACTGGGTGTGGCCCAAGACCCCTCCCCTCTCCAAAAAAACTTAGATCATGGGGCCGGAGAGATAGCACAGCGGTAGTGCATTTGCCTTGAATGCAGCTGACTCGGAAGGGACCCAATTTGAGTCTCAGCATCTCATATGGGCCCCTAACTTGCCAGGGGTGATTTCTGAGTGCAGAGCCAGGAGTAACTCTTGAGCACCACTGGGTGTGGTCCAAAAATCAATCAATAAATACACATATAAATAAAGTTTAAAAAATAAACTACACTTAGATCAACACAGGTTAATTTGAAATGATTATTATATCTCTCCATGTGTTATGAAAGTCAGTCTATAAAGATTGGGCTGTAGTTGGTGTTAGTTGAGCCTGCTATATTACTCGTTCGATTCACATGAGCTTGGTTGATTAGTATATAGCTTTCCCATCAGATTTTCTATGATACTAGTGGGCTGAAACAACTATAAAATATTGAGTGGGAGTGTGGCCACATGTAGCCATACAGGCCTTGATTTATATATCAAAATAAATTTGATGGCTTGGAAGTTTGATAAGACTAAGTTGCAGTGCTGGGGTGTTTTTGTCAGAGGGTGTGGTTTTGGGCTGCTGTGGTTCATGCAGAAAGGAGAAACCTCTTCTCCTTTCTGAGAATGCCAGAGAGATATCAGCCTAAGATGGGCTATTTGGGAAGTAACAGCTGCTATTATTTTCTCTTTCCATGACTTTTTATTTTATCTTATTTTATTCAAATAGTAGTTTCATCACACATGACAAGAACATACCAGTAAACCAGCTATTATCTTGGTCCTTAAACATTGTAACCAAATAGGCTCCACTTCCCTATTATCTCACAGACATAAAACCATATCCACACCTCTGTGGCCACCAAACCATTCAGCAGAGCTTCCTTAACTTCCTTATCAGATGTTTGAAGCTCCCAATTTTAGTACTATTGACTATTTTCTTTAAGATCTGCATAGCTATTGGGATCTCAGCAGGGGTTGGAGGCACCAGTTCAACCATGGCATATTATAAAAATATGGCCAAGTAGGCTTCAAGTAAGTCACAGCAGCACTGATTAATGCTGGGGCCTTCTTGGTTAGATTCTGCACAAACTAAGCCATAGCTCCATAACATTTTTTCTATTGGTTGAATATTTTTTTTGGTCTGAGAAACAAAAGAGATGAACTACTTTCTAAATAGAGGTGGAAAAAGTACCCAAGTAAGAATTTATTGACTTGAACCAGATAGATAGCACAAGGGTTAACGTTACATGCAGCCAGCTCCTATTCTAACCTTGCTCCACATGATCCTCTAAGTTTTGTGACATGGAGGTCATGCACCAGGGGCATAACCTGAGTAGTACCTGGCATTGCAGAGACACAGCAGCACCATATTCTTGGGTCCTCATATTCAACCACAGGCCTGTTTGACTGAGGCTTACCAGGAGGGTCTCTGAGCCTCCTGAATACCACTTGAAAGGCACAAAGAGAAAAGAAAATGATTGTCCTTGAACAATGTTTAAATGTTCAAAGTGGGTCTGGGCTGATCTCAAACTCTTTTTCTTTTTCTTTTTATTGGGGTCAGGAATCTTAAGGGTTTTTGTTTGTTTATTTGCTTGGTTTGTTTTGTTTTTTGAAAATTTTTTATTTAAAGAGCATATATCATGGGGCTGGAGCAGCGGTGTGGAGTGGTAAGGCATTTGCCTTGCTGGTGATACTAGCCTAGGATGAACCGCAGTTCAATCCCTTGGAGTCCATATGGTCTCCCAAGCCAGGAGGGATTTCTGAGCGCATAGCCAGGAGTTACCCCTGAACGTCACCGGGTGTGGCACCCCCAAAAAAGAAAATGTATCATATAGTTGACATAACTGATCATAAAGACCAAACTCTTAATGTTGGGCTGTCCTTTGGTATTTTGAGAATCATCAGTGCAAATTGATCTACTAAGGCTCAACCATAATTATTTTATGGTTTTGTACCTAGTAAATATGCATGTCTAAATTCTTTTTTGTCAAGACTCTCTTCACTGAATTTATATCCATGGTCCTTTTCTCAATCAGCTGCCTCCTTGGAAGCCAGAAGAGCTTCATATTATTATCAGTGTTGCTCATATTGTTCTCACATTTTTCCCTCATTGCTAAAATGGAGATAATATCTACTACAGACATAAATTTCAGTGATGTCTGAGTAATGTGTGAGTTATTACCTGAAAAAGTACTTTAAGAGTCTTAGGAGAAAAGAAGCATCCAATGCAGAATAATGTTATTATTACACCATCAATGAGGACAGATTTTGCCACCTAACAGCTCATCCCAAGAGCATCCACTTCAAAGGGAATGATTCACAGGTCTCTGAACACACTTCATATGTTTCAGCATCTCTCATTCTATGTGAGGCACTGTAGGATCCAGGCAGCTGAGCCCTCTGTCTGTGACATAATACCATGTTCTCTTCTCTGTCAGTTTGAACTCCTAATTCGTGGCATTTCTGTATGAAGAAAGCAGCTAATGACACTAACAAAGAATAAGATTCAATCTTGTGTATCTATGTCTTTTTGGTTTAGAGATGTGGATTTTGTGCAACCCTTTATTTTCAAGTAAGGAATATGTTGGCTGAACTAGAGTTATCTACTGTTTTTAAGAAAACAGCCGTGAGAAGCTTAAAGCATATGCAGCTCCACATTTAGTCTGGTTAACACTGCCAGATTGAAGTTTAAACTGAGTTTCAAAGAATTTCCATAGCTTCGCATAGTTTGAAGACTTTTGTGGTGGGGATTTGTGGGCCACACCCAGTGATTTTCAGGGATTACTTTTGGCTCTACATTTAGGATTGCTCTTGGTGGTGCCAGTATTCAGGGGACCATAGAGGATGCTTGAGATTGAACCCAGGTCAGCCACATGCAAGACCAACACCTTACCTGCTGAACTATCTCTACAGACTCTCATTTACAACTGTTTTGTAGTATTTTAAATAAAGTGTAAATTATTAACTCTGTTTTTTTCTAAATTAATCCTATAATATCTATGCATTATGCCATGGAAAATCCTATCAAATAACATTGAGTGATCAAAGGTTCTTTAAACATGAACAGACTCCTTGAGTCGACTGCGAGGGCCACAATAACCAAGGCCAATAGCAATTTCCCACTCCATGTCCCCCAACGGTAATACAAATATACACACTGCTAGTTTGGTAGAACATAAATTGCTTTTAATTTCCAATAAATACAATTTCATTTCACTGCGATTTTTTTCTTGAGTTGATGGTGTCAGTGCCAAATTCTGCTGAGCTAGGCAGGACCTGAAATGTTAGAGTTGTTTAGTAAGTCATTTTAAAGTGTTTTTAAATTTTAATTTATTTTTTATGATTTAGGTCAGAGGGTTAAAATAGTATTAATGTACAAATTAATGACCATGATTACTGAAGTGTTCCACTCCTTGGGTTGGAACAATAGCACAGCAGGCACACTTGCCTTGCATGCAAACACCTAGGCTTGATCCCCAGCACCTTATATGATCCCCAAAGCTCTGCCAGGACTGATTCCCGAAAGCTGAACCAGGAGTATGTCCTGAGTACCTCTGGGTGTTACTGTCTGCCCCAAAATTATTAAAGTGCTCCACCACTATCCTTGGTGTACGTCTCTAGTCTGACTTCCTTTTCCTCTCTACCCATTCCTGTATTATTTGTTGACTGGCAGTTATAGTTTGGTTACATACTCATTCCCCTTAGCCATCACTCAATGCTCCAGATCCTCTGCATTTGTTCTCATATCACCTCTAATCAACATAATCATTCTTCTACCTTCAATCCCCCAACACCAAGGCATTCTTGGATTTGTAATCCAGCTTCCAAGATTTATTGTCAATTGATATTGTCCTTGATTTTTTTCTCTGTAGACTCACAGATGATTGAGATCATTTTATGTTTATCCTTTGGCTTATTTTCCCCTTATGATTCCCTCCAGTTTCATTTTAGCTGTGCTGAAATGTCTGTCTAGCAAATCTTCAAGAGCAGAGCACTGT
Organism: Suncus etruscus; assembly: GCF_024139225.1. Lineage (NCBI taxonomy): Eukaryota > Metazoa > Chordata > Mammalia > Eulipotyphla > Soricidae > Suncus > Suncus etruscus. Next base: position 136,376,713 of record NC_064848.1, on the reverse strand, counting down.
TGATCAAGAATGGAGAGCAGATACTCAGTGTGTTTCTTTTCTCACTTTCCCAATTTACTTTAACTAAAGCTTTAACTAAATACTAGCCCTTTGCTCCTTCCTCATCTTTTTCCCCTTTTTAGCCTTTCCATGTCTGTCTTAACTCCCCTCAGTTTCTCCTAGAGACTGGGAGACAGTTTGACAATGAGAAGAGAGTGGAGATTCAGCAGTACAGAATATTCAAGACTGTGTCCAGCCAGGTAGAAATATTGTCCAGGTGAACTGGCAGGTAGGTAGAGAATCATAGGATTCCATCTGTCCCTCCCACTCCTCTTCTCCCTATGGCTTCACATTAGGATTAATTAAGTTTGAGTCTGTAAATCTCCTTACCTTCATTCTCTTATTTTATTTTTTTGTTTTTGGACCACACTAGGCAGTACTAAGGGCTTACTCTTGACTCTACCTGCATAGATAACTCCTGGCAGAGCTCCAGGTATTATAGGGGTACTGAGAATGAAGGGGGCAGGACACATGCAATATAAGCACACTATCTGCTCATATAATTGCTCTGGTATCTGTCCTCTTACATTTTTGAAGCTGAGAGAAACCAGGGAAAAGTCTCTGACTGACAGTTTGAGCCATGTTAACATTAAGTGCAAGAAAGGAAAGTCTGTGTCTCTTCTTGAATTTCAGATGTGAATGAGGAAAGCCTCTGAGATTTTCACATGGTCCAGAGCAGCTCTACATGCAGATTTAGAAATTGGTGGGTGCTATAGAGCTCATGATAGCTTGATGAAATTTGCTGGGTACAAGTACTATTTCAGACAGCATGTTAATACTACAAGAGTAAATACCCTTCTCTGGAATCTAAGAAATACTTCATTTGCAGCAGTTCAATGAGCTAATTCTTCTAAGCCATTTATAGAATGACTCCCCAGGGCAGCTATCCACTTAACATTGTTTTGTCATATTATTGCATTTACTTACTGGTAAATAATTGCCTTTAAATATACCTGAGGCTCTTAATCACAAGACAAAATTCATCTAGCTGCAATGAGCAGCTGAACCTGGGGACTGCAGAACTGTGCCACTGGAAAAAAAATCCACTTCCCAATAATACATCACTGTGTTTCATCTTCACGACAACCCTGGTTGATGAGGAGGAACAGGCTGCTATGGGCTCTGCCTGGGGTCACACAGCCAACAGGGATCAGAGCAGGACCATCAGCTTTCAAATCACATTTCATGCTTCTTTGGTGCATCTTAAATGTAGAATGAACTTGACAAGATGAATGAAAACTCTTAGCTCTTTCCAGCCCCCACCAGCAGTGACAGCACAGATAGAAGCAGTTTTCACTAGCTTGGAGACCTTTCCTTTCCTCTGGCAATTCCTCTTCTCAGTAGCCTTTTCATTCTTCTTCTCCCCTTTCTTCCCCCCTGGGAGTATTTTAAGAGATTTTTATAATCTTGTTTTTGAGCTATTTGGCTCTGAATCCTGAAATTTAATGGTTGGCTGTGATGTCTTAGCAAGTGTAAAGAATATACTTAGGAATTACTGCAATTGAGAAAGATGTATTCTATAAACTGTTTTTCAGACATAATAGATTTTTGTTTATCAGATTTATTAATAGGATCTTTTTAGATTTTTTAGCAGGAAATCTTTTTTCTTATTTAGGAATCACATATTTTCATAGGTCTCTAAATGCACACTCTTAGTTTTCTTGCTCACAAATTGGATATAATGATTGCATCTGCCCCAGAGGGTAATTAAAATATTAAATTAGCCTCAATTAATAAACATAATGCTCTCAGGGCAACACCTAGAAAATAATATCAATAATAATTAGCTATTATTGTCATATCTGTCAGACCAAAGAATTTTATATATCTCACCACAGAACAACTTTGCAGGAAGTTAGTAATTTAAAAATCTGAATCCTTGATATAATTCATGATATTTCTGCTAAATAACCAAATAATTTTGGAAGTTAGTTTGTAAGTAATATTTCTGTTATTGTTTTTGTTGGCATTGGGGACTCACTCAATAATGCTCAGGGCTTACTCGTGGTTTTGTGCTCAGGAAGCATTCCTAGCAGAGTTTGGGGGACCACATAGGCTGCTAAGTATCCAACTCAGGTTTATTGTATGCAAGGCAAATGCTCTACTGGCTGTACTATTATTCCTGGCCCAGTAATGCAGTTTTTAAAATGGAACTATATACTGTAATTAAAGCCAAAATTAACAAGATTATTTATGTGAATATTTTAGTGATGAGCAAAAGCTAGCTCTTTCCAGTCTAGCAATTTTTAGCAAGACGGTTGAGAGGATGGTGGTCCTATTTGAGTCCTTTGAGTTTATGCTGTGTTGTCATAGATAAGTTATTTCAATCTTTAAGGCATCCATTCTTTCATCTACAAAACAGACTTATCAGTGTTGTGTACATTGAGGGTTGGAGAGAAATAAATATTGGCTTACTGAGGTTTCTGGCATAGTGTGTGTGTGGGGGAAATGCTGTTAGAATTATGATAGTAAGCTATAGGCAGATGCTAAAGCAGAGACCGATTCCTTCTTTATGTCTAAATAACCCTCATCTTCACTAATCCTTTTAAAAATTTTTTAATGACAGTGATTTAAAATTTTTATTTTCTCTATGATAATATTTTTCATTCATGCATTTGTAGAAAGCATACCAAAAAGAGCTTCATGATACCAACAATAGTTTTAAATGGTCAATCTGAAAGAACCGGGTACTGAAAGGAGGTAAAATGGTATGCGTGACAACCTTTCAATAACAATATTGCAAAGTATATTACCTAAAAGAAAAAAAAGGAGAGAAAAAGAAAGAGAGAGAGGGAGAGAGACAAAAATATCTGCCATCGAAGGAAGTAGTGGGAGGGAAACTGTGGACATGGAGGCAGATAATGTGCACTGGTGAAGAAGGGATAGGCATTGGAAATTGTATGACTAAAGCTCAATCATGAACAACTTTGTAATTATATATCTCACAGTGATTCAATTAAAATTTTTTAATCCACAAAGTGCCCTACCTACTGTACTACTGTTATAGCCCAGTAATACAGTTAATCTGAATTCTGAATTGTACTTTCCCAGGGGTGAACCACTATTTGAAGCTTCCTTCAGTCAAGAAAACATAATCTTGTTTCGGTATTGGTTTGCATTCTATAATTGCATTATTGTATTGGTTTGCATTCTATAATCTTGACCAAAATGTGTATACACATATTTATTTCTGTATTTGATATACATATCTAATTCTTGTTATATATACACATAACATTGACTGTAATTTGAAAATTCTATTATTTGTTCTGATTTCCTCTGTCCAATTCTTGTAAAACTCAGCCTATTTGTAGTAGGACACAAAGTATAAAAGGAATTTATCCAGTTTAGTTGGTAAAAGGCTGGGGGAAAAAGACCAAGTTTTCCAAGAAAATTAAAGTTCTATGCAAAAGCATCACATTTTAATTCAAAAATATTATCATTAGTCACTTGTTTGAACACTTTTGTCAAAAGTAATCTATTTCCTTTTAAGAGAAATATACTTGTTCTTGATAATTAGTTTCTACTAAGTATACTTATTTTACTTCTGTAATAGATTTTCATTGTATCTCTTATTTAAATAACTTCTTTTAGTTAAATGAAAAATTTGTAAGTCAAATATGGCAAATGCAATAAAACCAGAATTATCTTTAATTCATTATAGCTTCATTCATTTCTATAGTAGGCTTCCTGGCATCAAAGTATTGATTTTTTTTTTTTTTTTGGTTTTTGGGCCACACCCGGTGAAGCTCAGGGGTTACTCCTGGCTATGCGCTCAGAAGTCGCTCCTGGCTTGGGGGACCATATGGGATGCCGGGGGATCGAACCGCGGTCCGTCCAAGGCTAGTGCAGGCAAGGCAGGCACCTTACCTCTAGCGCCACCGCCCGGTCCCCAAAGTATTGATTTTAAATAAATTATTTCAGAAATAATTCATATTTCTAAGATATAGCTTTGGTTCTAGTTTGCTCTGTGGCTCATAACTTTTATAGTTTTGTAAGAACTAAAAACCTCCAACAGGGCCTGAAAAAAGCAGGTAAATATCTTTACTAGGTAGATATTGGTTTTAAGCTGGGGAGAAAATAGAATGAGTAAAAGAAGATGTGGATGTCTTCATGCAATTGATTAGGTAGAATTAGAGGAATATTGGCATTAAAGGTCCAAATTACGTTCAGATCACCCAGGACACAGATTTTCAGTCCATGTCAGTAGACTAAGAAACAACTATAAATACCAAGTGATTAATTGCGGGGTTGAGGGGACAGATTCCTCAAAGGGAATGAAGACAGGTTAAGGGTAAGAGCTGGAGTCAGTTTCCAACACCACAGACAGCCTCCCCACCTGTGCCCCAAACACTTTCTGGTCAACCACCAGCCTTGTACAGTCATGAGACCCCCTTCCCAGTATCTATGGAGAGGCCCCTATTAAAACAGTGATTCATTGATTTTCTGTTTAAGAACTACATTCGCAGCAGTGATGCTATGTGTGTGTGTGTGTGTGTGTGTGTGTGTGTGTGTGTGTGTGTGTGTGTGTGTATTAATACCCCTTTGAAGGATAGTTGGATGACATTGGAGCTGTGGTGGTGGGAGTGCTACCATATGCTGCCACAAGTGCCAGCATAGAGAGGAGTAAAACTAATGTCTTGAAATTTCATAATGTATTTAAAAATAAATTATTTCTTTAAGCACCATGGCTACAAAATTGTTCATACTTGCATTTCAGTCACAGTGCATTTTTCCTGCCACCATTATCTACGGTTCCCCTCCCATCCATCCTCTACCCACTTGTCTCTGGGGCAGGCGTTTTGATTCTCTTTGTCTCTGTCTATCTGTCTCTCTCAGTCTCTATCTCTTTTTCATCTTATGACATTGTGGTTTGCACTACAATTACTTAAAGAATACCACGTGTGTCACTTTATTCTCTTTCAGCAAAGGCACTATGAAAATAATACCCAGAGAAATTCCAAAATATTGCAATGAAAAAAAAAAGCGAACTCTACAGCTCAACATAGGTGTGTTTTGAGCTTTTGTCTCAAATATTCTAGACCATGGGAACAGTTTCTGCTCCTAAATTTATGTACAGATTTTACTTCTGCAAGAGGTCATTTTCTGAGAAATATGTTTCAAATGCATTTTTATGAACAAACTAGATTTGAAAGTGTTAGAGGAACTTTATATTTAAAAGAACTCAGATGCATCTTTGACTTGACAGTTATGCAAGTCCAAACTACTTAATTTAATTTTATTTAAACAATTTTTTATTGAAAATCCATAAAACACACAATTACAAAGTTGTTGATGATTGGATCTCAGTCATACAATGTTCCAACACCCATTCATTCACTAATATACATTTCCTGCCATCAATACCACCAGTTTTCCTCCTGGTTCCTCCTGCCCCCTAGCCTGCATCTATGGCAGATTGCTTTTCTTCTCTCTCTCTCTCTCTCTCTCTCTCTCTCTCTCTCTCTCTCTCTGTCTCTCTCCTCTCTCTTTTTCTCTCTTCTTCTTCTTCTTCTTCTTCTTCTTCTTCTTCTTCTTCTTCTTCTTCTTCTTCTTCTTCTTCTTCTTCTTCTTCTTCTTCTTCTTCTTCCTCCCCTCTCTCTTTCTCTCTGTCCCTCTTTCTCTTTTTTCTTTTTAAACATTGTAGTTTGCAAAGCAATTACTGAAACGGTATCACTTTACCTCCTTACAGCACCTAGTTCTTATCCAGAGTGATTGTTTCCAACTATCATTACCATAGTCCTTTCTTTGTCCTAATGGCACTTCTTCTATCTTGTGGCAAGTGTTCTGCTGCAGCAATCAATCTTCCTGGTCCTTACTTCATTTGTCTTTGGGCATTGTTACCATGCTATTTTTTTTATTTTTATATATTTCACAAGTGAGTATAATCATTCTGTTTCTGCCCCTCTTTTCCTGACTCATTTTACTTTCCCTGATACTTTCCATTTCTATCTATTGTATAAGCAAGTTTCATAACTTAATTTTTCCTAATGGCTGCATATTATTCCATTGTGTAGTTGTACTAATTTCTTTATTCGATTTTATATTCTCAGGGACTTGTGTTGTTTCCATATTCTGGCTATTGCGAACATGATGCAATAAATATAGGAGTGTAAATACCTTTTCTGTGCTTTTGGGCTCTTAGAGTATATTCTCAGGAGTTGTATTGCTGAATCATATGAAAGCTCAACTTTAAGGTTTATTTTGAGGAATATTCATATGTTTTCCAAAAAGGCTGGCTCAGTCAACATTTTCACCAGCAGTAAATGAGAATCATTTTTTCCCCACACGCATGCCAGTACTGGTTGTTCTTGTTATTTTTGATGTGTGCCAGATTATAGTGTGAGATATTTTATTGGTGTTTTGATCTGCATATCTTTGTTGACTAGTGATGTAGAGCATTTTTCCCTGTGGCTTTTGGTAATTTGTATTTCTTTGAGGATATTTCTGTTCACCCTTCTCCCCATTTTTTTGTTTGTTTTTGGGCCACACCCGTTTGATGCTCAGGAGTTACTCCTGGCTATGCGCTCAGAAATCGCCCCTGGCTTGGGGGGACCATATGGGACGCCGGGAGACCGAACCACGGTCCGTCCTACACTAGCACTTGCAAGGCAGACACCTTACCTCTAGCGCCACCTTCCTGGCCCCACCTTCTCCCCATTTTTAATGAGTTTTTAAAAATAATGTTCTACCAGTGCCTTATATATTTTGACATTAATCCTTTTCAGATGAGTATAGGGTGAATAATTTCTTCCACTCCATGGGAAGTTTTTGTGTATTAGTTACTCTTTCCTTTGAGGTACAGAATATTCTTAGCTGAAAGTAGTTTGCTTATCATTTGCTTATCTTTTTTTCCACTTGCTTCATCACTCTTAATTTAAAAAGAGTAAAATGCAAAACAAGACAGAAGGGTGCAGGGAAGAGACATCTAAAATGGTTATAAAAGGTTATAAAATGGTTATAAAAGGCATGGAAGAGGTGACCCTATATGTACATTTTGGTTGGTGGCCACAACTATCACTAGAGAAGATACAGACAGTAATTACATAATTTGCATCTGGGAGGAGGACTGAGAGACAAGAGTAAAGATGTTTCACTAAAGATCCTTTTGTATTACCTGGCTCTTTAAATTATATTACCAATTTCCAACTCTTTCAAGAAGATGAGAAAGATTCTCTTTTTGGCTTCAGATCTTTTGTAATTTTTCCTTGTGGGAAAAATAATAACAAATCATTCATACACAATTAACTTTGTATAACTACTTATTAGCTATCTATTTGGTGCCAACCACTGTTTCAGGCACTAGATTGATTGATAGAAGACCTTTCTGAAGAGGTAAATTGAGAGTTGGTCCAGAGTGACAGGCAAAGGAAGTCAGTGTAGAATCTTTAGAGAAAAGGGGAGAGTATCAAAGGACATGTGGTGAAGGAGTACATGGTCACTGGGTCTATTTACAAGCTTGTGTTTAGGTACATCCTTCTAATTTTGATCCAGTTTAACATGGTTGTTCTCCCTGAAGACAGAAGAGCTGACTCTTTACAGTGCGCTAGAGAGCTTTGGAATTGTAGAACTACTTTTGGGTTTCTAGGATTTGCTGTTCTATGAACCCCATAAAGAAGGCACTTACCACCAGAATAAGAATCCTTTCCCAGAGGTGAGCCTAAGCTATTCAACAATGATTGGAGAGAATTTTAAAGCGAGAGAGGAGTCGCATATAGCTGGGAAATGCCCCCAGGGAGGAGGATTTTAGAGAAATTTAATGAGACAAAGAGTGATATTAAAAATAAAAGGTAGGCAACCAAAACCAAAACAAAAACAGGACATGTTTTTTAATTTTCTTGTTTCTCCTCCTCATCTCACTACCAATTTTTCTTCTTTAGGCTATACTCACTTAGTTTTGAGAGAGTTTTAATTTTGTTTAGCAGTTTGTCATATGTTAGGCAATATGTTAAGTACATTTTTTTTTGGATTTTGGGCCACCCATTGATGCTCAGGGGTTATTCCTGGCTATGCACTCAGAAATCGCTCTTGGCTTGGGGGACCATATAAGATGCTGCGGTATAGAACTACAGTCTATCCTGCATCAACTACATGCAAAGCAAATGCCCTACCACTGTGCCATCACTCTCCCCCATGTGCTAAGTATTTTTTAATTTTATTTTAACCACTCAATATTTTTATATTGAATTCTATTTTGTTGACAATAAAATTGAGTCAAAGAAGCTAGATAACTTTTTTTTTTGATACCAACATCATAAATGCATAGAACTGGTTAGAGCCAGAGTTTCTGCCCTTACTATTTGGTGAAGGCATGTAATTAAATTTCCATATTTTTTCATCTTAAACTATTACCGTTAATTTCAGTAGGGACAAAGAAGTAGCTTAGGTTCTTAGGAGGTGAGTCATCCTCTCCACAAAAGGTGGAGCCAGCTGACTTCTGCTGTGTCTGTGAAGCCCAGCAGACATCTTTGGACTTTTCTCTGATTGCTTTGGCCTAAGACTTGATCCTGTGTGGCATTCTTCCCTGAGGGCTCCTCTTCTTTAGAGGTGAGTCGTCCTGCCCACAAAGGGTGGAGCTAGAGGAGGCAGCTGCTCTGCATTATGGCTGCACACATCATCTAGCCAATGAATACCACCACAACACATAGAAAACCCCACAATACAAGCTTGACAATGGGGAAACAACACAGGCCATCACCAGGCATAGAGAATGAAGATGGCAACTCTGATGACCCAAAAATGGCCAACCACCTAGTTAGTCTCTCAGATATAGAGTTTAGAGAAGAAATATAGAGAATGTTCACATAACTTGAAGAAAGCATAGATAGAGTTGAATGGAACAATAATAAGAATCAAGAAGATATGAAGATAGAAATTAGAAAACTCCAAACTGAAATAACAGGTTTGAAAAACTCAGAAGACAAATTAAAAACCTCAATTGAAAGCCTATCCAATAGGGTAACAGCAGCTGAGGATAGAATCAGTGAGCTGGAAGATGAGATGCATAACAACTTCATACAGTAGAAGAGATTGGGAAAAAAGCCTTCAAGCAAATGATCAATGGTAAAATTACTCAAAGAATGTAAACAGATGAAAATAGAAATCTTTCATAAGCTCAACAGAAACAACTTAAGAATCATTGGAGTCCCAGAGGCCCAGGAAAAAAATCTCCAGGAAGAATCAACAGTCAAGAATATCATTACAGAGAAGCTACCAGGGGTAAAGAATATGTGGACCAAATCCTGCATGCTCGAAGAGTACCAACTAAAAGAGACCCAAGGAAAAACACCCCAAAACACATCCTAGTCACAATGACAAATCCCACAGATAGAGACAGAATACTGAAAGCAGCAAGTTCAAAAAGGGAAATTGAATTCAAGGGAGCATCTTTGGAGATTTACAACAGACAGGTCACAAGAAACTCTCAAGGCCAGAAGGCAGTGGTGGGACATAGTGACAAAATTCAATGAAATAAATGCTTCACATAGAATACCATACCCAGCAAAACTCACTTTCAGGTTTGAAGAAATTATAATTAGCTTCATAGATAAACAATAGCTCAGAAATTTTACAGACACAAAACCAACCTTAAAAGAAAAACTGAAAGATCTACTTTAAGACAAGACTGACCAACAGACATACCCAACTTTTACACAAAGATGACACTAAATCTCATGACAATGATCTCTATCAATGTCAATTGACTAAATTCACCAGTTAAGAGATATAGAATGGTTAAATGGATCAAAAACATGAATCCAACCTTCTGCTGCCTACAAGAAACATACCTAAGCACTCAGAACATACATAGTCTCAAAAATCAAAGACTGGAAAAAATCATCCAAGTAAACAACACCCTTAAAAAAGCTGGAGTGGCCATACCAATATCAAATGACACAAACTTTACACTCAGAAGAGTTGTAAGGGACGAAGATGAACATTTTGTACTAATTAAGGGATATGTACAGCAAGAACAATTCATTCTCCTAAACACATACACACTCAATGAGGGACCAGCAAAATATTTAATACAATTGTTGACAAATCTAAAAAATGATATTAATAACAACACAATAATTGTGGGAGACTTCAACACTGCCCTGTCACTTCTTGATAGGACAACCAGACTGAAACCCAACAAAAATATACAAGCTCTGAAAAGAGAAATGGAAGAGAGTGGGCTAGTGTGTGTGTGTGTGTGTGTGTGTGTGTGTGTGTGTGTGTGTATCACTCTTTCCCCAGAAACCTGGATATACATTGTTCTCCAATGAGTCATTCTCCAGGATAGAACACATGCTGGCACATAAAACATATCTCCATATAATCAAGAAGATAGAAATCGTCCAAACTACCTTTGCTGATCACAAGGCTTTGAAATTAGACAAAGGAACACAGAAGAACAACTTTAACACCTGGAAATTAAACAGCTTACTACGGAAAAAACAGTTGGCCAAAGAAGAAATCAAAGAGGAAATCAAAACATTCTTGGAAACTAATGACAATAAGGACACAAATTATCAGAATTTATGGGACAGAGCCAAAGCAGTACTGAGAGGAATATTTATAGCCTTGCAAGCAAACATCAGGAAGGAAGAAGGGTCCTACATGAATAGCTTAATGACACAGCTTATGAAGTTAGAAAATGATCAATAAATGGAACCACAATAGGTAGGCAGAAAGAAATAATAAAGCTCAGAGCAGAAATCAATGAAGTGAAAAATCCAGAAAACAACCCCAAAGATCAATAAAAGCAAAAATTGGTTCTTTAAAAAAATAAACAAGATTGATAAACCACTGGCAAAACTCACAAAGAAATTGAGAGAGAAACTTGATAAACCAGATTAGAAATGAAAAGGGGGAGAACACAACAGACATTGCAGAGATTCAAAGAGTAATCAGAGACTACTTTGAGAAACTCTATGCCACGAAACACGAGAATCTGACAGAAATAGACACATTATTGGACTCTTACAACCTTCCACGGCTAAATATGAGATAACATATTTAAACAGCCCCATCGCTATTGAGGAAATTAAAATGGTTTTTAAAAGTCTTCCCAAAAACAAAAGCTCAGGACCAGATGGGTTCACTAATGAATTCTTTCAAACCTTTCGAGAGGAACTTCTACCAATCCTATTAAGGCCTTTTCATAATATTGAAGAAACAGGAACACTCCCAAATAGTTTCTATGAAGCTAACACCACCTTGATACCAAAACCAGACATAGATGCTGCCAAAAAAGAAAATTACAGACCAATATCCCTGATGAATACAGATGCAAAGACCCTCAAAAAAAATTCTGGCAAATAGTATTCAATTCATCATCAAGAAGGTCATCCACCACAGCCAAGTAGGCTTTATCCTAGGAATGCAAGGATTGTTTAACATCCATAAATCACTCAACATAATACACCATATCAACAAAAAGAAAAACAAAAATTATATGATCATATCAACAGATGTAGAGAAAGCATTTGATAAGGTCCAACATCCATTCTTGATAAAAAAAAAAAAAACCTCTCAGCAAGATAGGAATGAAAGGAACCTTTCTCAATATAGTCAAGGCCATTGACCACAAGCCAATGGCAAATATTATTATCAATGGAGATAAACTAAAAGTCTTTCCCCTAAAATCTGCTACAAAACAATGCTGCCCTCTCTCACCACTCCTATTCAGCATAGTGCTGGAAGTATTTGCCATAGCAAGTAGGCAAGAAAAAGATATCAAGGGCATCCAGATAGGTAAAAAAAAAGTCTTAGCTCTCACTGTTTGCAGAAGACATGATTAAACATTTAGAAAACCCTAAAGACTATACCAAAAAGCTTCTAGAAACAATAGTTTATATAGCAAAGTGGCAGGCTACAAAATTAACACACAAAAGTCAATGGCCCTCTAAAGATACCCATGGCATTTTTGAAAGAAGTGGATTAAACATTTCTGAAATTCATTTGGAACAATACACACGAACAAATAGCTAAATCAATACTTGAGAAAAAGAATATTGGAGGCATTACTTTCCCCAATTTTAAACTGCACTACAAAGAAATAGTTATCAAAAAAGCATGGTATTGAAATAAAGACAGATCCTTAGATCAATGGATTAGACATGAGATTTTAGAGAATGTTCCCCGACATACAAACAACTAATCTTTGATATAGGGGCAACAAATCCAAAATAGAGCAAGAAAAGTCTCTTCATCAAGTGGTATTGGCACAATTGGTTGGCCACTTGCAAAAAAGCAAACTCAGACCCTGATCTAAACACAATGCACAAAGATCAAATCCAAATGGATTAAAGACCTTGATATCAGGCCTGAAACCATAAGATATATAGAACAACATGTAGGTAAAACACAATATGAAATTGAGACTGAAGGCATCTTTATCGAGGAAACAGCACTCTCTAAACAAGTGGAAGCAGAGGTAAACAGAAGGGACTATATTAAGATGAGAAGCTTCTGCACCTCAAAAAATAGTGCCTAAGATACAAAAGCCACTCATAGAATTGGAGAAACTATTCATTAAATACCCATCAGACAAGCACTAATATCAAAAATATACAAGGTGCTGACATAATTTAATAAGAAAAAACATATAACCCCATCAAAAATGGGGAGAAAAAATGAACAGGTACTTCCTAAAGAAGAAATACAAATGGCCAAAAGATACATGAAAAATGCTCCACATCACTAATCATCAGGGAGATGCAAATCAAAACTACAATGAGGTGCAACCTCTCGTGGGGGTCCCCCGACCCGCGGGGGTGTGGAAATGAAGGTTGCTAGTTATTCGCGGTTTGCCCGAGCAGAACCGACCTGTAAAGAAGAACTTGAGAAGTTAGTAAGAGAAGCCCTCAAGACTGCACATGCTGTTCAAAAGGAATTTATTGTCGGGGGGAATCAGCTTTTAAGGGCTGAAATACGTCAGAGGGTGTTACAGGTTTTTTCACCAATTACAGCTACAAGCATTCATTAGCATAAGCTGGGGCAGGTAATAGGGAGGGGCAAAGAGGTAGAGAGCACGTTTTACTTGAAAGCATAAGATTCAAACAGAGTTCTATAAATTATACTCAACAAGCATAAATAGAACATCAGCGGTAATCCTAATAACCTTTTGCTAACACAAAGGCAAGTTGCTCTATATTTTTCTTTCTGGCCGGATGTATTGGGCTGCTTTGAATTACTTTAGTATTTGTCTATTTCCTTTGTTCTCAAGGCATGGGCGCCTTTGGTCACGTGGGTGACCAGATTAGGAATTACTGAGGTGTCCTATGTTCTAGGTTTCATCAGCTAGGCTCCCCACAATGAGGTACCATCTCACACCACAGAGACTGGCACACATCACAAAGACCAAGAACAATCAGTGCTGGTGGGGATGCGGAGAGAAAGGAATTCTTATTCACTGCTGGTGGGAATGCCATCTAGTCCAGGCAATATGGGGATTTCTCCAAGAACTGGAAATTGAGATACCATATGATCCAGCTATATCACTTCAAGGGATATACCCTAGGAACACAAAAATACAATACAAAAATTCCTTCCTCACACCTATATTTATTGCAGCACTATTTACAATAGCCATTCTCTGGAAACAACCAATATGCCCTTCAACAGATGAATGGCTAAAAAAACTGTGGTACATATACATAATAGAATATTATGCAGCCATCAGGAGAGATGAAGTTATGACATTTTCCTTTACATGGATGTATGTGGAATTCATTATGCTGAGGGAAATAAGCCAGAGGGAGAGAGACGCAGAATAGTATCACTCATCTATAGGTTTTAAGAAAAATAAAAGACATTTTTGCAATAATTCTCAGAGACAAATGAGAGGAAGGCTGGAAGGTCCAGTTCATGACATGAAGCTCACCACAGAGTGATGACTGCAGTTAAAGAAATAACTACACTGAGAACTAGCATAACAATGTGAATGAATGAGGGAACTGGAAAGCCTGTCTAGATTACAGGCAGGGGTGGGGTGGGGAGGAGGGTGATTTTGGACATTGGTGATGGGAGTGTTGCTCTGGTGAAGGGGGGTGGCCGTGATCTTTACATGACTGAAACCCAACTACAATCATATTTGTAATCAAGGTATAAATAAATATATTAATTAAAAAAGAAGATCAAGAAAAAAATATCTGTTACACACACACACACACACATACACACACAAAAGAAGTAGCTCAATTGGTTGGAGCATACACTTTGCAAGAAAGAAGACCTAGTTTTGACCCCTGACACTGTAAGTCTCCCAAGTACTGTCAGGAGCACCCCTACCCCAAGCAACAAGTCTGGAATAGATCCTGAGTACTGCCAGGTGTGCCCCCTAATTAAAGAGAAAATGAAATAAATACATATCTATGTTTTTCATCTCAAAAGGTTTTCATTTAATTTGAATATTGATGTAAACATCCTTAGAAAAATGCTTTAGTCATTGTAGTGAATGCTAGCATTTAGTTATAATTAGAGAGGAAATAGACATAGAAGTTTATCAGCTTGCATATTCAATCAAAAGATTTGACCTGGCTTAATTCAATTTTTCAAGATAAAATTGAAAAAGAAAGAAATTAACATAGGTTAATATTTTCTTGTGCTCATCTCATTAGATTAAGAAAGTACAATGTTGTCCTGTCTGGATAGGAAGACTTAATAGTTAAAGTACCCAGACAGTTGATCATACAGATGCTGTGGAACAGCAAATAAAGCATCATCATAATCTCAAGATCTCTATCCGATAACCTGATGTTTATCCATTCCAAGGGACAAATTTTACCTTATTGCCCCATTACACTTTATTCAGGCAATATTAGCAAGTACAATGGCCTATAAAGAAAAATTAAATTTCAATAAAGACATCAGAAATGAAGTAAAATATGGGAAGTTAGTAGCATTGCTGCCAGAATCCCTAAGATGTATCAAAGAGTTCTAGTACTAACATTTCTTTGAAATATGTGGTATCCTGTGACAGAGATTTTGTAGGAAAAAAAAAAGTAAAATCATACCTTCTTGTCGTTACTACAATTCCTTTGCCTTTTTGTTTGTTTGTTTTGTTTTGTTTTGGAACCACACATGGCATCACTCAGGCATTACTCCTGGTTTTAAACTCAGAAATCAGTACTGACAGGCTTGGAGGACCATCTGGGATACCGGGAATCGAATCTTGGTGTACTGCTTGCAAAGCAAATGTCCTATTTGCTATCACTCAGGCCCCAAAGCCTTTTGAAGGTTATTATGCAGGTCCTCCTAAATGCTTGTCCACTTTCTTCATACACAATGTCTACAGTGGATCACCTTCCATTGAATGGTGCAGGATAGAGAGAGCACATTATTTATAAAATCTCTCACTCAATGTCAAGGGGCCTGAGTTAGAAATGTTGTGAGTAAATTTTCCTGTCTAACATAGTGTAGTGACCCATGACTAGAGGTCCAGGGTTAGTGAGCTTTATTCAGATCCTGCGTCCACATCTTGGAACACAGGTTTGCACCTGAATATCAGGATGGGCAGGATTAGTTCTGGGATGCAGATAAGAGCACCAGCAACTTTCACTATTAATAGGAGAGTACACAAGCACCTGCACACACACCCATTCACCTCTCTGCACCCACAAAATACTCTACTTTCCAAAGGGACCGTGTTTAAATATGGTTATGGAAATATGGGAGGGTCTTTTGCCACATGTAGTTCTGCTTTAAAATATCAGTCGGGCCAGAACAGTGGCACAAGTGGTAAGGTGTCTGCCTTGCCCACGCTAGCCTAGGAATGACCGTGGGTCGATCCCCCGGTGTCCATTATGGTCCCTCAAGCCAGGAGCGACTTCTGAGTACATAGCCAGAAGTAACCCCTAAGGGTCACTGGGTGTGGCCCACCCCCAATCTGTTAATCAAGATAATTAATCTAAACCAATCTCAGCCTCTTGTAAACTGCTCATCCAGTCATTATCTTTCTAATTTATACTGTGTTATTGCAGGGTCTCATTTATAATGATTGATTAGATATTTTAATACTCATGTTATGCATCTGTAAAGTCCATGTCACCTCGTACACTAAGGGGGACCACTAAAATCACCAGTCATCACAAGCCACTCTTTCTTGCCTTCTCCTTTCCTCCCTTTCTCCCTCCCAGTCCTTTCCTCCCTCTCTTCTCCTCTCCCTCCTTCCCTCCTCCCTCCTTCCCTCCCTCCCTCCCTCCTTTCTTTCCTCCCTCTCTCCCTTTCCCCTTCCTCCCTCCCTTAACTCCTCCCTCCCTTCCTCCCTTCCTCCTTCTCTCCTTTCCTCCTTCCCTCCCTCCCTCCTTCCTTCCCTTTATTCCTCCCTCCCTCCTTCCCTCCTCCTTTCCTCCTTCCTTTTCTCCCTCACTCCTCCCTCCTTTCCTCTATTCTTCCCTCCCTCCCTCCCTTTTTCCCCTCCTCCCTTCCTCCCTCCCTTAACTCCTTCCTCCTTTCCTCCCTTCCTCCTTTCCTTTCCTCCCTCCCCTTCCTTCCCTTTCTTCCTCCGTCCCTCCTTCCTCCTTTCTTCCTTCCCTCTCTCCCTCACTCCTCCCTCCTTTCCTCTATTCTTCCCTCCCTCCCTCCTTCCTTCCCTCCATTCCTCTCTTCTTCCCTTTATTCCTTCCTCCTTCCCTTCTTCCCTACTTCCTCCTTTCTTTCCTCCTTTTCTCCTTCCTTTCCTCCCTCCCTCCCTCCTTCTCCCTTCTTTCCTCTATTCTGCCCTCCCTTCCTCCCTTCTTCCCTTTATCCCTTCCTCCCTCTCTTCTTCCATACTCTCTCCTTTCTTTCCTCCCTCTCTCCCTTCTTCCCTCTCTCCTTCCCTTAATTCCTCCCTTCTTCCTTCCTTCCTTCCTTCCTTCCTTCCTTCCTTCCTTCCTTCCTTCCTTCCTTCCTTCCTTCCTTCCTTCCTTCCTTCCTTCCTTCCTTCCTTCCTTCCTTCTTTCCTTCCTTCCTTCCTTCCTCCCTTCCTCCTTCCCTCCCTCCCTTCCTTCCTTTTAATTTTCTGTCACACCTGATGGTACTCAGAGATCACTCGTTGCAGGGAGCAGGGATTGGGGACCATATTGGGTGCGAGATATTAAACCTGGGTTTGCTATGCAGCATGCAAAGCAAGTACCCTAACAGCTTCACTTGCTGTTCCATCCCCCTTTCTTACACCCCTCTCTTCCATCTGTTCCTTGTCTGGAATGTTCTTCCTTAGAACCACTCCTTCCCTTCCATCCAAACTATAATTCTCACTTTCTCAAGGAAGGCTACCTTGATCTTGATTTGATTTCCTATCCCTGCTATCTTGATCCCATGTCCTCTGCCTGCCTTTCCATTTCCCCTCTTTATATTTAGCATGTTTACCTTATGACATAATCTATAACTTCATTTGTTTACCATTTAGTTCCTCTTTCTTTTTTGTTTTTGTTTTGGGGTCATTCCTGGACATGCTCAGGACTCACTCCTAGCTCTGGACTAAGGGCTTGACAGATCCGGAGGTGCCAGGGATTGAACTGGTTGGTTGAGTGTAAGGCAAGCACCTTACCCACTGTATTAACAGGCTTCCATTTAGTTCCCCTATCAAAAAGCCAAACTCTTGAGGCTAAGGAAGTCTATGTTTATCTGATGGATGGGTACAAAGAACCTTGAAATAATACTAAGTACACATTTTCCTTAAATGCATGAATGAATTCCTTAAGCAACCACTTTTCAGTTAGGTCTCTAGTTATTCTAATGGAGCACTATGGTTTTCATTTCCTAGATGAAAAAGCTAGAGCTGAGACAGTTTATGTAGCTTGTCCAAATTAAAAGGAGTTGGTGACAGAATTTGTAACAGGTGTGGCTGGCACCAAATCAGTGTGCTTCCTTCAATTCCACAAAGTTCCTGCTTTGAGAGACATGAGAGACATAAGTAGATTGGATCATAGATTGTCACAGCATCACAGAGAAAGCTCTACCCAAACCAGCGTGTGTGTATGTGTGTGCATGTATTTGTTTTCTGTGATTCTATGCTTGAATGTAATCTTGAATCTTTTTATGTAGTTTCCAGTTAGGAGGGGTGGGTTTGGTGAGGATCAGAGAGAAGGGAGGATTCTAGAAAGCTGAATCACAACATTCTGGAAATTACATGTAAAATAAACAAACCCAGAGAAGAAAAGAGAGAGATTAAGGAAGTGTAGGTTATAGTGAATCTGTAGTAAACAACATAGCACGATACAGTGCTTTTTTTTTTTTAATTTAGAGTTGTGTTCTACTATTCACCATACCAATTTCTTAAGAAAATGGCTTTCAAGCTTTCCTGAAAAATATGACTAAAATATACCCTTAACCTTAGATTACAAAACTCAATTACTAAGCAGTGTGGTGAGAGGAACTGAAGATTGGACCGGCGTGACATCGGGACAATGGTGAGGGGTCATGGACACTTTGGTGATGGGATAAGTAACTTTATATGCCAACACCATAAATGATAACACTATTATAAAAAACTGGCTCTACTCCAGTAAAGGGATCATCAAGTAAATGACAAAGACATCATAAACTTTGAAGCACATAACTTAGATCATAACTAGTAGTATGGATTTGAAATTTTTAAGTCTTCCCCACTGCAAAAAAAAAAAAAAAAAAAAAAAGAGTGCTTAGAAATTTGTCAAGTCCCTAAATAATTCAATATTTATATTTAAACTTCTGTCTCTGAAAAATGTAGGATTCTTTCATGGTAAGATGTTCAAAGGGATGGGCCCGGAGAGATAGCACAGTGGTGTTTGCCTTGCAAGCAGCCGATCCAGGACCAAAGGTGGTTGGTTCAAATCCTGGTGTCCCATATGGTCCCCCGTGCCTGCCAGGAGCTATTTCTGAGCAGACAGCCAGGAGTAGCCCCTGAGCACCGCCGGGTATGACCCAAAAACCAAAAAAAAAAAAAAAAAAAAAAAAAGATGTTCAAAGGGACTTAGTTGTTCCCTTAAGGAGATATTGCCATTTGAACCTATACAGAGGATGGGAGTGGTGATTGAAACACATACTTCTTGGGTGCAACATGTCTTCTGAAAATATTCACTCATTTAAAATACAAGTACTGTTAGTTCTTTAGAAGAGTTCTGTTTAAGTTAAATAGAAACATTAATCTTTCCACTAAGAGGCTTAAATGTCAATATCCTATGCATCTAGATTTCTTGGTTGTACTCCCAACTTTTATAACATCCGAGCAGTCTGTGAAGCCAGAGTATTCAATCAACATGATGTCTTGAAAATTTTGCAATCTTCAAATTTCTTTGTGGTCAGTATGTAATTGGAGAATGTTTTCCCTTAAAAATACAATTACCTGTGGCCAGAGAGATAGCATGGAGGTAAGGCGTTTGCCTTGCATGCAGAAGGATGGTGGTTCAAATCCTGGCATCCTGTGAGGTACCCCCAAGCCTGACAGGAGTGATTTCTGAGCTTGGAGCCAGGAGTGACCCCTGAGCATTGCCAGGTGTGACCCAAAAACCAAAAAAAAAAAATACAATTACCTAAAGTCATCTAGCTAAGTACCAATTAAAATTACACCTAATTAAATAAAAGCCCTAAAGGAAGAAGTGGAAGAACTAGACTAACAAATATGGCCCTCTACCCACTAAAAGCTAAATACTTATTTTCTCCAGTGTACATAGAACCTTATCCAGAATAAATCTCATGCTAAGGGTTTGAGCATCAATTAAGCTATGAAAAGAGAATTGATTCCAAGTATCTTTTTAGATCGCAATGCTATGAAGGTAGATTAACCATAAAAAGAAAATTGCAGAGTCCAGAGAGTGCAGTGCAGTTTGCTTCATACACTCTACCCAGAATCAATCGCCATCACCTCATATAGTCCCCAAGGTCCACCAGGGCTGATCCCTGAGCACAGAGCCAGGAATAAGCTCTGAGTATGGCTAGGTGTGGCCCAACCTCATCTCACCCACCCATCCCCCAAAGTTGGAAAAACTCAAAAATTTGGAAACTAAAAATGAAGTCTAATTAGTGAGCTGTGAATAGTAGTTTCCTGTTAAAGTTCAGCTCTGCTTAAGCATTCAAACGTGCATTTTCACTGCAGGAACAAGCTGCCTGCCTGTTTCGGGTAGATCCTTATAGAGTTAGCTCCAGATTCAGGGTCTGTCCCAAAAAGACCACCAAGAGATGAACAGTAATGCAAGCACAGGGGAGTTTATTACCAGCACGCTGGGGTAGCCCCTTGTTAGGCAATGATCACTTACTGAGCTCTCAGGATCCTTTTATTGACCGTTGAGGGAATTTCCACTATTGGTAGTTGACCTTTAAGTTGATTGGATGTTTTTAGGGTATTTCTAGGGTATTTCATCATTTCCTTTTATGGCTAGATATCTAGAGTGGTATATTGCGGTTTATAGGGCTTTGGGGTCTGTGTCATTATGTGCTCTAGGCTTCACACTACATTCTACTTTTTGACATTCTCTTCTAGTTTCTAACAATAGTATGGAGTATGGGAATACTTCTCACTCTAGGGGTAGATCTTCACTTTGTAAGGTCATGAAATGAATTTGTCCTTCATGATAATCCATTTGTCTTGCTATGGATTCAATTAAATTAAACTGAATTTATAATTTACTTTCTTAACAAATAGGAGTCTTATACTACAATCCAGTTACAATGGAAGAATACCACTCCTAATGCTTTAATAAGTAGTTCATTCTTGGCTACAAATGCTTCGTACAGAACACAGAGAATGAGAAATTGGGTAATACTAAAATTATGTTTGGCTTATGTTAATATTGTTAGCTGTTGTTAACTTTTTCCAGGTAAGGATTTTTGTTTGTTTGTTTGAACAAATGCTGAAATAGTGAGAATATGTGTCTTCATACAACATCTCATTTTGAGGATAATCCTGAGTGAAGATCAGGGTATTTTGTTATTTATCTAACACCATTTAACCCAATAATGATAGACTGACCTAAAATCTATCATATCTTTGACCTCTAGATACAGTTAGGTACAAACTCTCTAAATCACACTACACCTTTTACCTAAGACTAACTGGAGATAAAAAAATGATTATCAGTTATGCATGGAATACAATTAATTAGCTTATTTGAGAAGAGAAACTACCATTACGATCTCTTTAACTCAGTATTTTAACCAAATCTACCAGCTTTTAAGAGATATTTCAGATATTCCAGTCCTATTATTTTTTTAATTAGAGCAATAGAGACATGTCTAAGAATTATCTAAAAATTTCATTGACCCACTTTTCAAATATATATTAGTGACTAGCTTAGACTTGAAAATTTATTCTCATCCAATCACAGAGAAGCATTGGCCTCCTATAAATCCTTTTTGCTTACATTACAGGTAGGATTTCTATATTAATATCCTTCATAAAGAAAGAGAAAAAGTTATATTTCCTTTTTATTAATAAAATATTATTTTTATGTTCAGATATTTAAGAATAATGGAGATTTTCACAGCAAGATTTTTAAGTATTTACTAGTACAGATAATCTTTTAGGACTCAACAACATTTATGGAAATGACTAAATTAAGTCTATTTTGATTGCCAAAAGAAAGTAAATAAAGTCATATTTATATTACTTCCCATTCTTTTGATAGGCCTGCTTGAAAATAAAAAGATCCTCCCAGAAGCTGGCCAGCTCGATAGCACAGCAGTAGGACGTTTGCCTTGCACACAGCCTATCCAGGATGGACCTGGTTTTGATCCCCGGCATCCCATATCGTTCCCTGAGCCAGGAACAATTTCTGAATGCATAGCTAGGAGTAATCCCTGAGTGTCACAAGATGTGCCCCCCCCCCCCAAAAAAAAAGATCCTCACAGATGAGGAGCAGACATCAAGGGTCACATAAGAGCTGATGTTGTGTGGATCCTGACAATAGGTCAGAACTGTAAGTATTTAAGTCCTAATTCATCCGATATTTTCCTAACAATGTGTCATAAAGGACCTTGACAGTTTTTGTAAAGAGAAAATCATGGCACTCATGCAAATATAAAAACATATATCAAAGATTTTATTAAACTAATTTATTAATGAGGGAATTAGTAGGATGTTAAAACTGGTTAAAAGAGCATTTGAGTGGCTAGGCATTTACAGGCAATCTTAAGATAAGATTGAAGTGTGAGACGTAACTGGTTAATATCCAACAGAACCATAAATTATAACCTCGCTCTTCCACCAAACAAAATTCTGTAAGTTAACCTCTGTTCCTAAAGAATTATAAACTGGCCCAGATAATAAAAAGTCAAGCCTAGATTTCCTGAAAGGGTTCCCAGTAATCTTTTTTTCTCCTTATTTTCAATCTTTTGTTAATGTTATTTCACTCTGACATGCTAAGGTTTCTTACCATCATTACTCTTACTGCTGCTTGCTTCTTTCACTGATCTTATCTTCATTTCTTTCTCCTTTTAGGTCTTCAGTACATATATTTCCTAATTTAAACTATTAGTTTTATCTGGGTAAAAGTGAGTTTTGGCACTTGATTTGTGGCTTTTCTTGTAAACCGTGGATATTCTTCTCATACTTTTAATTAAATTTATCATCCATAATCCATTCAAGCACCTGTCCATTCTTCCTTCCAGCTTTCCATTCTTCTATCCATTGTTTTAGTAGTACTGGGGATTAAACCCATAGCCTTACACACCAGAGGTATTCACTCTAGCACTGAACTACATCTATGGCCCTTTACTAATTTTTATTAATTTGCTCTCACATTATTTTAGTGAGCATCTAATGAGCCATGATTACAGAAAAGGCCTCTATTAGAAGTTATAAAGATTAGGATTTCAAAATTACCTATGCCTTCTTTGAATCCAAGTTTATAAACTAACAGGTGAGACAAACTACCATGGAAATTATATAGCAAGAGGTTTTTTTGTTTTGTTTTGTTTTGTTTTTCATGACTGAAACCCAATATTCCCAAACATTTAAAATATATTACAGGATATGAGCCGGAGCAGCAGTAGGGTGTTTGCCTTGCATGTGGCTGACCCAGGATGAACCTGGGTTCGATCCCCGGTATCCCATATGGTCCTTCAAGCCAGGAGTGATTTCTGAACGCATAGCCAGGAGTAACCCCTGAGTGTCACCAGGTGTGGCCCAAAAACCAATATATATATATATAAATTTCATAAATTTATTTTATAATTTTATAAATCTTATATATATAAGCTAGAGGAGATCCAAGATTCTAGCACTATCCTATATAAACTGTAAGTATAATTAATTATCCCTCTGAAAGCTGAGTTTGAATTGAAAATATTTAATATTTTCTATAGTGTCAACTTAATTCTTAGTATGGACTAGGAACTAGGTATACATTTATGTAGAATTTTGCTTTAAAGTAATACCTCCCCTGGGATAGGATATATATACTTTTAAATTTCTGGTAGGCATTTCAGTTATAATGTAAAAGATTTCAACTTTTTGGTGAGAATAGATTTGGATTGGAATAGAGGAAATGAGTGCATGTGAGTATCAAAGGGACAAAAAGAGGGATGCCCTTGAAACAATAGATAATCAAATGAATGATAATTTCAGATAGAATTAAGAGTATATAGGAAAGTTAGAGTTTTCTTTTAGAAAAGAGGATTGGTTAGGTCAGTTATTTACTGATTGATTCAGGAGAGAAATAGAAAAGATTAGAAGGGGAAAAAACTTTATAGAATACCTTGTCTGAGCCAGAGAGATAATACAACAGGTAGAGCATTTGCCTTGTACACAGCCCACCTTGTTTGATCCTCAATATCTCATATGGTACTTCAAAAATCACCAGAAATGATTTCTGGTTGTAGAACCAGGAGCAAGCCCTGTGCATTGTTAGGTATGACCTCAAAACGAAACAAAAAGTGCCACCATACTATTAGGACAAATGAAGAATACTTGAAATGCAGAGAATTTTACAGTATTAATATAAAAGGACACAATACTAAATATGTCACAGTTATCAAAGTATATCATTTAGAAGTCATTCTTAAAAGCCCTAAAATATGAAGGAAATTATATTTCTTTGTTTACATAGTTAACAAATTTGTTATTTGGTTTGACAGTTGAGTGAACTAATATTTATCTTCAATTATATATTATATCTTTATCTTCAAAAATATATTAAGCATTAGGAATTTCTATTTTGGGCCTCTATTAAAATGCTCATAATTTTGTTATTGGGGGGAGATAAAATAGAAGGTGAAGAAAGACTTTGGGAATTAAGTTTTTGGAAAGATAATTTTAACATTTGATAGATTTTTTGTGCAAAACCCAAAATTAATCCTAGTCTCAGAGAAAAGTCTAGTTTATTGTTAAGCTCCTGTATCTTTCATTTTATTTTGAAAAAATATATTTATATTATGTATAATAACATAATATATATTTATTATTTATATTATAATAATTTGGGACCAGTGTATTTCCAAAACAAATAAACAAAAAGACATCCTAATGAGTGGCATAAATATTTTTGGCATAAATATTTATACAGCATATATCTTATATATTTGGATATAAGAAGCTATTCCTAGAGTAATACTGTCCATGCTCAAAAGTAGGAAATGCTTAATACATGCTATTTGAAAATGGAAATTAATTGCAATATTTGCTTTTTAAAATCTATCTCGGGGCCAGAGAGATAGCATGGAGGTAAGGTGTTTGCCTTTCATGCAGGAGGTCATCGGTTCGAATCCTGGCGCCCCATATGGTCCCCCGTGCCTGCCAGGAGCAATTTCTGAGCCTGGAGCCAGGAATAACCCCTGAGCACTGCCGGGTGTGACCCAAAAACCACACAAAAAAAATCTATCTCATATTTGAAGTTACTTTCAGTCAAAACTTAGTTACTCAATAAAATTTAAAGCATAATTTAGAAGAAAACATACTACTTGAATTTGAAAATGTTGGGGGAGGAGAAAGATGGAGGGCACTGGTGAAGGGAATATTGTACTGGTGAAGGGGTGTGTGTGTTCTTTTTATGACTGAAACCCAACTACAAACATGTTTGTAATAATGGTGCTTACATAAAAATATTATTCAATAGAAAGACAAAAAAGAGTGAAAATATTTGTCAAATAAAAAAATCTGCATAGAGAAAGATATCTATAAATATTATAAACATATGTTATATACATATATTTATCAAAAACATAAACTTAAAACTCCTTTTGAGAGATCAGTGTTAGCTATGGCAGGCAAGTCAGTCATCTATTCCCAACTCTGCTAATTCACCAGGGGTATGGGGGCAAGTCTTTGGTCTGCTTACCACTTTACATATGATGAAATGAAAGGACAGTTTTATTGCAATATATTTTCTAGGTTTTTGAATCTAGATCTGATCAAATTTTGAGGTCTTGAGAAGCATTGATTCTGAGCACTGGATGACCTAAATTCTGTTTCTTCATCCTAAAGCAATCTTCTCTCTTTGGGTCTTCTCTCTGTCTCTGTCTCTCTCTTTCACTCTCTCCCTGTCTCTCTGTCTCTTTCTTCTACCTTTTTATTTCTTTTCTTATTAGAATATTTATTACTAAAAGTTTCAAACACACAGTTAATAATCTTCAGGAGAAAATATATTAAAAGCATATATACAATTATAGAAGTTCTTATTGTACATGTAGCCTGCAAGATACTTTATTATTTACTTTTTACATCATCTAGAAGATATTCAACTGAAGATAAATAGATTCAAACTGGTTGATAATTTTCTGATGGTTGCGATCTTTCATTTTATTTTTTGTGATAAGAAAATCCACAATTATTCATGTTGAATTTGTCATCATGCATTCACCTAAAAACACAGTGAAATAAAATCAATCTTGCAAAGACTCTAGATTGGATATTTTAGCTGTACAAGTACGTATTATGTAACTCATTGACAGGTGGGGATTTCTACTAGATAAGAAAAATACTTTTTGAAGAAAAAACACTCTTGTTATTTGTACCTGATAAAAAACAAAACAAAACAAAACAAAAAACAGTTTCAGAGCCTTTTAATACTGTTATTACTGGCCTCATCCCTTATATCCTGATGATATTTGAAGCATATTCTTTTTCATAAAAGTAAAAATGTCAAAAGAATGACATATTGTGTTTTCCCCAACATATAGATTAAAAATAAATTACATCAAAGCTAAAATTATGATAAACCCAAACAACCAACCCCCAGAACAAAGCTGAGTGGGTGCAGCAGAGATTACAAAATGTTCCACAGTAACAGGGTACCCTGCCCATGTGCTGATTGGCTTCATGATTTTTATCTTTGTCACACTGAAGTGTATCAATCGGAAAAAAAGGCACTACTGACACAGGTAGTGCAAAGAACTCAGATCTTTCTTTGATTTAAGAATAAAATATTCAATGAGTAGTCAAAAATGCAAAATGATACATTTCATAGTGTATTGTTTTTGTTTTAAATTATGGAAAACTTCACGAATTTGCATTTCACAGCGCAGGCTCTGTATCGTTCCAATTTTATTTTCTCATTTCAGTTTTTGGTTCCAATTTTAGTATAAGTGCTGCTGAACTGAGCACTCTTTTTCCTTTTTTTGTTTTGCTTTGGTTTTCTCTTTGTTTCATTTCAAAGCCAAGGTGAAAGTCTTAATAGAGAAATGATTTACATTTCCTTCCCTGACACCTATCAATGTTTGTAAAAGAAACTCTTATACATACACATTTATTATTACCTTCATATCTGAGAATGTGATGATCTGAAAACAATCTCTTAGAGGGAGCCAGCCACTTGGCCAAATGGCAGGCCTTGTCACATGGTATATCATAAATATAGCATGAATATATGCATTGGTTAAGTGCAGGGACACCTTGAAAGCAAGCTAGTATTATCTAGGAGTTTACAAAAATCCTTGCCTGACTAATTTTTTTCTTGAGAAATAGGCGGGGATAAAACTGGTGGCACTCAGGGCTTACTCCTGGCTCTGTCAGGCTCAGGGATCATTTCTGGTGGGCTCAGTGAACCATATAAAATGTAGGGGATAGAACTTGAGTTAGTCACATGCAAGACAAGTGTCCTACACACTGTACTATTTATTGCTCCAACCCTCACCTGATTGAGTTAGATGATGGCATAGAATAATATTGGACATATCTTAACTGCTTACTACTTTCAGGGGTATTTCAGTCTGTATGTGTGAGGAAAGGTGGGGCCTCTTCTTTTTGTCACCTTTTTGTCAGGTATCTAGGAGAATTTTTCCAGTTAGGGTGCAGCTATGACATATTCCTTAAGCCGCAACAGTGATGGGTTTACACTTCACAAAGAACAGCTGGATGCCCTGCACATGCAGCTAAAATTATATCAGAGTTGATGCAAAGGCCTTCATTTTGGCTTTAAGAATCAGCTTTCCTTTTTTTTGTTTGTTTTGTTTTCAAAGTATGAAATAAAATTGTTGCTATCTTTTTCTTGGTAATTGCTTTCAATAAAACTCCTTACTGTCATTTGTCAGGATGTAGCAATATATTTGCATTATAGATTACTAAAACTTGTTTATCACAAGTGCCTCCCTTCTGTATTTATTTTTTATTGTATATTATTTTCAATCCTGAAGTTGTATGTAGATGTTTTAAACTTCATATTGCTCATATTGGATAAGTCATGATAATTTCAGATAAGAAGTCTTAGATAATTTAAAAATTATTCTTTCTGCTAAAATATACCTCATTAGAGGCCAGAGAGACAATACAGTGGGTTAAGTGCTTGCCTTGCAAGCAGTTGACACAGGTTCAGTCTTTAACACCACTGATGCTCCTCTAAATAATGTCAGAAATGATCCTGAGCACAGAAACAAGAGTAAGCACTGAGCACTGTCCAATGTGGTTCCAAAACAAACAAACAAAAAAGGCATCCTAATGAATGGCAGAAAATATTTATACAGCTTATATCAGATAAAGGGTCAATAATCATACAGATAAAATATTCAAATATTCAAAAAGTCAAATATGAGAAAATATAATAAACCCATTAATATATGAGGAAATGAAATAAAAAGATACTTTCTTGAAGAAGACATATGGATAGCTAGTAGACACATGAAAAATTATTCATTATTATTGGGTAAATGCAAATCAAATGACAATAAAACATCTCACACTAGTGAGTTGTACCTCGAGATATAGTATATATATATAGTGTATATATATATTGTATATCAAAAAGATTGTAATCAACCTGCATTAGTAGGGATGTAGTGGAAAAACAGCCCTGTTAGTGTTAATATCATCTGATTTTATCTTTGTGGGAAGCAATATAAAAACTTCCTAAAACTAAGAATAGAACATTTTCTCTTATAGTTGAGAGATTCCTCTTCTTAATAGCTATCCCAAGAACACAAAAACATGAATTAAAAAAAGATATAGGTACACTTATTTTATTGCATCATTAAGCACTGTATCCAGCACATGGAAATAGACCAAATATCCCAAAACAGGTAAACTGATAAAGAAGCTGTGCTATTCATACACAATGGAATACTGTACAGTTCTAAGAAAAGATAACATCTTTCAGTTTGTGTAACCTGGAGTGCATCATTAAGTGAACTAACTTAGAAGTAGGCAAATACCAGTTCATTTCTCTTGTGTGTGATACTTAGAGACACAAAACGAGGGGCTAGACAATACTGAATGATGGCAAGAATTGAGTAGTGGGAAGGGAAGAAAGAAAAAAGAGGCATATTAGAAGTGGAGTAAGAATAATGGATAAGAACCTTAGACACTGGTAGTGGAAAGGGGAAGTAAAATTATTCCTGAGAACTGTGAAAGTTAACATTAACGTACCATGCTCCTAAACTACAACCAAAAAAATTACCATTTCATTGGGAAAGTATATATCAGGAAGTGCACTATTTTTTTATTTATTTATTTATTTATTTATTTATTTATTTATTTATTTATTTATTTATTTTTGGGTTTGGTGGCCACATCCAGCTGTGCTCGGGAGCTACTACTGGATCAATGCTCAGATATCACTTCTACTAGGCTCTGGGAACCTTATGGGATTCTAGAGATCAAACCCTAATCAGCTAAGTGCAAGGCACATGCTTTACCCCCTGTATTATTGCTCTGGCCCCAACAAGTGCACTATTTTAGAGTGATACTCAATATATAGAGATTCAGCCTCACCACTGTAGTTCAAAGTAAGGGCATAGTGACATTTTTTTTTTCAGAGAAGAGTCAGAGAAGAAAAAAAATAATCTATTGATTTTCATTTCATTAAAAGTAATCGAGTTTAAGCATAGGGGTTTTAAACAAATAACCATCTGTTAAGGTTTTCAACAGGGAACAGGAAATTCTATTCTGGAAGTATAACATAATAAATATCCTTCTGCTAAGGTCACCAAAGAAATGCAGACTGAGAAAGAAGTATAAGAAGAAAGAAAAGTGGTGGGAAAAAGGCAGAGTGAGGAATTAGAGGTAGAGAAAGTTGGGAAAGGAAAGATGAGATGAATGAGCAGGACCAGGACATAGCAACAAGGATGTAGGATATAGCAGTTCTTTTTCCATCACATAGCAGGATATAGCAGGCCTAATGCCCATTCATGAGCAACTCTCTTTGGCTGGTGGGTAGTATACGTCACAGTCTCTGGCTTAAGCTGTCACTTTTCAGCCACCCTTAATGGACCTGGCTCTTCATTCCAGGGATTGATCCATGGATCCATATAGATTTGGACTTAGGTACCTCTCCTGCCTCCCGTGCTGTGTTCTCACTGTTCCTAGAGTTGTTAGGCTTCCATCCTGGTCTGCAGAGCCCTGTGTTCCCAACAGGCTTACTTTGATCAGCACTTACTTTCCCACTCAAGAAACTGCACTCAAAAGATACCCCCCACACACCCCTCTGCTCCCAAAGTGCTTCTTGGATTCTGCTTTTTATCTCTGAAAAGATAGATGGGGAGTCCCCTCAGTTCCAATTAAGAGCAAATTAAAAACCCAGATGGCTAGTGCTCCACTCCCCCTTCATTTCCTCTCCCATTCCTTCTTTTGTCTTCTTGATTCCTTTTCTGCTTTTTATCATCCCACCCCCACCTTTGGTTTGAAGCAGAAAACAAACAAATGAACCACTTATGCTGCACAGAAACTTCTTTTAAAAAAAAAATTTTTTTTTTATCACATTCAGTGGTGCTCAGGGGTACTCCTGGCTCTGAGCTCAGAAATTATGTCTGGCAGGCTCAAGGGACCATATGGGATGCAAGGAATTGAACCATCATCTCCTGGGATGGCCGCATGCAAGGCATGCCCTACCGCTATGCTATCTCTTCAGTGCCTGCACAGAAACTTCTGAACAATGAGAGCAAGGAAATCACCATTCAGTGTTCGAATTTGACTGAAAAGAGGAGAGAGGAAAAAAGAACATAAAGGGGGAAATTGAACTGCTGTCAGACTGGGCAGAGAAATTCTTTGTAGTGCTTTGTGACCAAGAAGGAAAGGAATAAAATTAAAACCTTTTTAACAAGTGATGAACTCTCTGCCCACAGCTTTTTCTCTACCTCACAAACTTACTTTTTCCTTTAAATGCAATAATAACGTAAGGCTGTCATTTGAAGAGTGCTTTATAAATGATAGATACTACTCCTGCTTAGCAATTGCTTTGAGTGTCTGGTGCAGCTATAGTGATGCGTACTTAAAACTGCAGGCTCCACTTTAACAGTTTTTCAAAGCCGCAGCTGCTTTAAAGTTGTTGTCCAGCAGACTTCTGAGATGGCTCCCAATATTTCTGCTTCCTGGAATTCATGTTCAAATATCAGTTTCTCCTTTCCCCTGAGTGGGAATTGAACTTAGTGACTCATTTATAATGAACAATATATGGCAAATATAAGAAGTTGTCATGCTAAGGTAAGGTTATGAGAGCTAGTGACTTCTATCTCTAACTCTGTTACTACCTTATAGAGAAGTTCACATCATAAGGAATTATGGGTAGCCTCTGGCCAACAGCCAACAAAACAGACCAAAAAAAAAAAACCCAAACAACAACATAAACAGCAACAAAAATCCCCAGTCCTATATCCTGTAAGGAGCTAAATTCCGCCAGTATATGAAATCAGCCTTAAATTAGTTCTAGTGCCAGCTAAGTTTTGAGATGACTAAAGACCTGCCCACTACTTCGACTGCAGCAATGGAGATAAATTGAAGGCTGGAGCCTATCCTAGGATTCCTGACCAATAATGTTGTGAGATAATGCATGAGTATTATCAAAACATGTTATTACTTCCCTGTGACTTAAGTTTTGGAGTAGTATACAGCAGTACTTTTAGTACACAGTCTTTCAAGTTAATGTTTATTTAATAAGGTCCTTTTGATATCTCAGTGAAGAGTTTAAATTTCTTCCTTCAAATCACATTTTTTCATAATAATAATTTTTCACATAATTAATACTTTAGTAAGATTCTTTCATATTTCTTGGAAAAGGAACGTTTTTTTTTTTTTTTTGGTGAGTAGGGACATATTTGTTATTTCTTCTCTAGCCACTCTTTATAGCTAAGTGGTACTATGTACATATAACCTCAAACTTCTAGAGTCCAATCCAACTGCTGCTTGATTTTTACCCTTTATTACTACACACATATCAGGCTGGATTATATTATTTTCTGATGTAGACTATGACTTCATTTAGGGCAATTTGGTAATCCTGTGTTACTCAACTATATTAATAGTTTAAAATAATCAAATAGTTTTTCTGGGCTTGTTGGCTTAGTTTTTCTGGGCTTTTGTTAGGTTATTGACATCTCCTTACTTGATAACAAGTAGCAGAATAAGTGAAAACATTCTGTTACTGGAAATCTTATAAAAATAACATTCTTCTTGTTAGGATTATCACATAAAGCTTGTACAATAAATGATTTTGGAAATTTATTTAAATAAAATGTAATAATTTTTTGACAATAGCAACTAGTAGCTAACAACCAGTAGATAACATTCATATTATTTGTTTGTCAAATATTTTTAAACTTTTTTGTATAAAAACACAGGCTCCAAGAGTCACATAAAATTTAATAAAGGCTTAATTTAGTTTTAAACCCCAAATATTAAATTTATGAATTCAAGTCACATTAAGCATTAAATGACAGTTGACAATTTCTACCGAGATACTGTGAGTTGTTAGTGATGGTGTGATGATGGTACTTTTGAAGATGGTAACAGAAGTGATAATGGTAGCAGTGGGGTTGATTGTGGTGATGGAGATGATGGTGATGGTTAGTTAGAAAATACCTAGATACTATAATAACTGAATCCTCAAGTTCCAATGACTCAATAAAATGAGGGTTTCTCATTCATTTAATTAATTATGGATGTTTCAGGCAGCATTAGTCAGCCTGGAAATTACAAGGCTCAGGGCCTTTCCATCTTGAGTTGCCAATACTAGGATCATGGAGGTCTCTGTCTCCTGGTGGAAGAAGAAAGGGTGGGTGAGGAAGCCCAGGAGTGACAGATATCACTTCTATTCATTCTCAACCCGGTAGCTGACTTCATCTAGATGCAATAGAGGTGGAGAAATGTAGTCCCTATACTACACATGTAGTATTTATATGCATATGTGTACAAGATTATGAATCCTCTTTCCAGTAGATAGAGGAACATAAATCTTAGTCTTTTGTTTGTTTTGGGGCCATATTCTGTGATGTGCAGCACTTCGTAATCATTCCTGGTGGGGCTCAGGATTTTATGTGGGGTGCTATGGATTAAACGCAGGACATGTGCAATGATAGTGCCCTACTTGCTATAATATCTATGGACCTATGGTTGGCTGGTCTTTGCCACACTCATATTTTTTAGGGGGTCCATATCTGGAGGTTCCCAGAGCACCATATGTCAGAGTTAAAACCTGGGTTTAATGCATGTAAAGCAAGTGTCTTACCAACTGTAATACCTCTCTGGCCCCATATAAACTCACATTACAGTAAAGGAATTAAGGCAGAGGATTATGAAAAGTTTACAAGAACATTACTTATTAATGGCAAATTTAGGGCTACAACTCAATATCCCCACCAACCCACTACCATTATTATTACAAAACATTGTATGAAACTTATTTGGTTTAAAAAGAACTATAAAAAAGAACTAAGCGATTTTGGAACCGTGGACAGAAAAGAGCATCAAGATACTCCTCCCTCACTTAGCCACTCACTTCTAAGGCCTGCCTGCATTGACTTTGCAAGTAATTATTTTTTATAATTTATTGACTGTTAAATGCCTATGAAGGGAATACTTTCCTGAAAGCACTATAGTGAATATCATCAAACTTTAGTGAACATCATCAGAATTACTAAAATATTTGCAAAAATGCATATTTCCTCTTTTATGACATCAGTTGTTTGGATTTATACAACTTTACAATGGGGCCTTGAATCTGTCCTTCTAACCAGCTAGTTCTGTCATTATTCTCAGGGGTGTTCTCTGGTGTGTGTGTGTGTGTGGTTCTAGGATCATACATAGAGAGACAGTGCCTAGATTAGTAGATGTTTTATGTCAACAGTACATATTGCTGACTTGTCACCTGCCCACATTTTCTCAAATTTAGCACTCTGGACATTCCACAGTGCCTGTCTATAAACTGTAGACATTTATATTTCTGTGCTGGGGCTTTCTACCCATGTGGCAGGAAAAACTGAATACTATCTGGAAGCAGTTTGTATGAACAACTAACAAGATTGGGTGTATAAATACTTCAATTCCCCCACCCAGCAGTTGGCCAATTCTGTGGTTTCTAGATTCCTGAATAGTCCAGTGGATTAAGCTATGGTTACCCACAGTTGCAGCTGACTTGAAAATGTTCCCTTTATTGGCTTATCCACCTCCTCACTCCCATTTGGTCAAAGAGACTTCCCCCATTAAATTATTTGCTCCAAATCTTGACCTCAGGTTGTACCTGTGGGGGAATGGAAATAACACTTGTGGGGAATGCATGTAGCCTCTGTCATAGGCACCCACTCAGTAAACCACATGAGGTGTGAACTGAATACAAATTATGAACCTTATCTGGTCCTGTCAGTCAATATCACATATCTAATTTTTCTTTTAGTATTCAATGCATTAATAACCCATGTAAACCCATATAGTACACTTAACCACCATTTGCAGATACCCTAGAAAGACACATATAATTGTAGTTTCCAAAAGAAACAAATTCCATTCCCAATTTTCCCTGTCAATTTTGCTCAGAATGGTAGCCTCATGCTGTCAATATACTGCTTTGGTGAGTAGTCTGCAAAGGCTCTGCTTGTTAATGATTTCCCCAAAGCAAGATTCATGGCATAAACCTCCATGTGTGGGATACATATCACAGTTTGAGTTAAATGGACCCCAAACATATGGTATTGTTTTTTGTTTTTCTTGCATTTTAACACATGGGTAGTTTCTCACATTTTAATTCAACTGAAAATGAGGAACGGATAGGAGAATCTCCTTGGAAGATTAATTCGTCAGGAAATTTAGCTTGCAGAAACATTTGGGGTGAGATAGATGATGCAGTCAGTTATTTTTCAAAGGCTCATTTTATATTATAGAAGATATGAGTCCAATGGCAACAAGCTAGATGATTTGGGGATCTCTCTGGACTTCCTGAAGAAATTCCTGCTGACCCAGTTACAGCAGAGGCAAGGCAGGACCATGGGGTTGGACTCAACAAGCAATGTTGGTCAGTCGCCTTGTGTCTTTCCCTGTGACAATCAAGCCCATATCTTCCTGTGCCTTTATATTGTTACCAGTATGAGTGGAATATAACATGTGTCTGAGCCTATGTTATTCCCTTAGGGACCCCCACATAAAGACTTTGGGCATACTCCAGAATTGGCAGCATGGTTCTCTTCCCTAATTGATCATATTCCACATAGGATTTCATGATGGCTCTGTCCTGAGTTTCAAGAGTCAAAGATAATGCAGAGCTAAACATCTGAATTGCAGTTCCCCCAAGGAAAGATCAATTCTATCACCTCTCAGAGGGCACCACAAAAAAAGGCAGTAATATGCCTGCCTGCAGGATACCATTTATGGGCAGCAAACAATCAATGTGGACAGGAGAAAACTGAGCTTCTTAAGCATGTCTTAACTGAGCTATTCAGTCTGTTTAGGCTGGACACTGTCTCTAGAGTGACAAGAAGCATGCTGTGTTCATTATTGGAATGGAACCCCATATGTACAGCACCCTACTGGACTTAAGGTCTCAAGGTGAGCCTCCAGTGACCTGGGGACCATGGTGTGGTCAGCAGCCATTCAGACTTGAAATTTTCAGATGTTCCCTGTCCTGAGTCTCTTCCTCCTCCCATGAATTAATGCACATTATTAAATGAGTATAGGTAAGGACTCAGTTACACAAGTATAATTCAGCTGAAAAAAAGTTGCCTAGAGCTTGCAGTTTGGGAGAGGGGTGGATAGTCAACTGTACTAAAAAGGCTAAGTTGCTCAATTGCGCACTTCTTTTTGTTTGTTTGTTTGTTTTTAGGGCACACCAGTGATGCTCAGGGGTTACTCCTGGCTATGCACTCAGAAATTGCTCCTGGCTTGGGGAACCATATGGGACGCCAAGGGATTGAACCATGGTCCAACCTAGGCTAGCACGTGCAAGGCAGATGCCTTACCACTTGTGCCACTCCGGCCCAATTGCACACTTCTGGAGAAGAAGGAAGGAATTCTTCTAATGGTGTGTCTAAGTGTACTGAGCTTTATCCTCAAACTGGTCACCTGAGAGCGAGAAAAAGGCAGATACAGAGAGACAGAGATAGAGGAGAGAGAGAGAAAGATCAGGCACTCAAAGCAGGCTGAGCCGCAAGCATTGCTTGCAGAATGCCCTGTTCCATTCCCCACACTGCATGGTTTCACTGCACCTTCAAGATGGAACTTCTAGCTGCCTTCAGCATCTACCTCCAGTACAAACAGTCCACACCCAAACAGTGGGTGATGGGAGAGAGGAAAGAAGAAAAGGGAAAAGTGACAAAGAACAAGGACTGAAAAAGGATGGTTCTTTAGGCTGTTTTTCTAAGTGACAAAGTGGGGGCGGAGGAGGGTGGGAGGTGAGAAAGAGGCAACTGTCTTTTCAATGGACAGTTCACCCAGGAAGTGAGCCTAGGGAAAAACAACAGGGATGTGCAGGGTGTGTGGATGATGTTTTTAAAATCTGGTTTCAGATTCTAGTACTTTCCAGACATGTTGCTTCTTTATTTTCCCTATAGAGCACTTGTTCTCTTGACAGAAGTCAGGACAGGCACAGTAACACAGTGATGTCAGATACCTGTCATGATGCGGGTGAAGTTCTTGAAGATTAAGGTGAAAATCGATGTCTGAGTAAGGTAAGGCGTCTTACCTAAAGGTAAGGCGTCTGCCTTGCAAGTGCTAGCCTAGGAGAGACCGCGGTTCTATCCCCCAGCGTCCCATATGGTCCCCCCAAGCCAAGAGCGATTTCTGAGCGCAAAGCCAGGAGTAACCCTTGAGCACCAAACGGGTGTGGCCTCCCCCCCAAAAACAAACAAACAAAACAAAACAAAACAAAAAATAAGGACATGTCTTGTCTTCCTTAGTCTTACACCCCTATTCCAGTAGGAGGAGGTTGGAACTGTCCAACCCTCCTCAGCAAACTTCCACCAGCTCACCCCACCCTCCCCTTCCTGCTTGCCCGCCTGGAGAAGCAACAATTTCCTTTTAAAAAAAAATTCACATTTTTAGTTGCAATATTTTTGTTTGTTTTTGTTTATTTGTTTTTCTTAAATATCTGTATTTAAGCACCATGATTACAAACATGTTTGTGGTTGGGTTTTAGTCATAAAAAGGAACACCCTCTCTTCACCGGTGCAACCTTCCCACCACCAATGCCCCCCAACTCCCTCCTCCTCCAACCCCTTGCCTATTATTACAGACAGGCCTTCTATTTTCTCTCATTAACTATCACATTGTCATGCACTTTCTCCGGGGCGGCTAACCCCACAGCCAGCGCGGGAGGTCCAGACCGGGGCTCGGGCGGTTGCAGTTGCGCGCGGCCACCTCTAGATGGAACTTTCTCACCAACGCAGAGCCGGGCCGCCCGCCACCGTACAGAGTCCCCGGGCGCCGGGTGATGAGGGGGACTCCCCGCAACCTAGTGTCTATCCCAGGCTGGTGCGGGATGCCTGGACTACAACTCCCGGGGAGGAGCGCTGGCTGGCGCGCGCCGAACCCCACCGGTTGAAGACAAAGGGAATCCCCAGGTTCCTCGGTGGAACCCCGGGAACCGCGCGGCGCGGGTCCCCAGGACTTTCCTGCTCCGAGTCGAGAGTGCGGATGCTCGAATCCGCCCCAAAGGATGCTCCCTGCCTGGTACCATTCCAGCCACCGACCAGGTATAAGGAAGAAAACGACACCTTCTTCCCTTCCCTTCTTCCATTCACCCTAGAGCTCCGGGTTTGGGGGAGCCTGTTAGAAGGAGCCCCACCTCCAGGAGAACCCCGGGGAGTTGGGAGGTTGGGAGGACTCAGTGGTTCCTGCCGCAAAAGCTGGTCCGAGGATCGCACAGCAGCGCGACCCCAGGCAAACTTTGCGGGGAGCCCGCGAGACTGACCCGCTGCACTTTGCGCGTCTTCCTCTCTTCTGCCCGCCTGAAGCTGTGTGTGTGTGTGTGTGTGTGTGTGTGTGTGTGTGTGTGTGTGTGTGTGTGTGTGTGTGAGTGACAGGGGCGCATTTGCCACGCCAACCCCCCACCCCTTGACGGCTCCTGGCGCCCCCTCTTGGGAGCCTGTGCTGGAGAGGGCGAGCCCAGGCGTGAGGGGTCTTCTGCTGCCTGGCTCTGGGCGCAGACCTCGGTGCGCGGGACCTTCCCGCGTGGGTCCCGGACTGGGGCAGGCAGAAGTGGAGCGACTCAGGCTCCCGCACCGCCCCGTTCTTCTATCTCTGCACCCGCACTTATTCCACGCGCCACCCACCCGAGGTCTTTTAGGGCCTCCTTTTTTTGAGTGGGGGGGGCGGGCAAGCGGGAACGTAGGTTTGCAAACCCCCCAACTATTGGCATCTCTGGTGTCGGCGGCGGGGCGGGCCGAGCCGAGGCGAGGTGGCACGAAGAGGGGGACCCCGGCTATCCAGAAGGGCCCGCAGCGCACTCCGCACCCACCCTGGGCTGACTTGCGCAGCGACGGCCAAACCCAGGAACCCCCCACCCTCACCCCCAACCCGCCCCTTGGGGTTCCTCCTTCTTCTTCCCGAGGGGACTCGGTCGCGGCGCCCAGCGCTGGGCGATCCGGGCTCGATCCCGGCCACGGCTCCCCGCGCAGCGCGGGGTGGGGGGAATGCTTGGCTGCGGGTGGAGGATCTGGAGGCGCCGGGCACAGACCAATCGGGGCGGCCGGTGGGAGTATTTGTTATTCACATGGCAGAGATTTGGCACCCACAGGGCCACCAGCTCCGTCCCCCCCTCGGCCCCGAGACAGCCACAAGTGCGGCCGCGGTGCTCGCCAGGCGCGCTGGAGGCGGCGGCGCTGACATGGAGCTGCGCGTCCCCCGCGGGCTTCCTCGCCGCCGCGCCCTCTGCGGGGAGCAGGGTAAGGCTAGACCCCGCAGCAGCGGAGAGGAAAAGAGGAAAGAAAGAAAGCCTTCAAGTGCCCAGACACCCGGGGAAAGAAAACAACAAGGAAAAAAAAAAAAAAAAACCCAGCAAAACCAATGTAATCCCCCAACTCCCTTAGGGAAAAAAATCTTTTCTTCCCCCCTTTCTGCGCTTTCCATTTTCTTCCCCTCCCCCAAAAAAAATCGCTCCTTGGATTGCCAGGTGCACCTTTCTCTGGAGTGATTTTTGCTTTTTTTCCTGAGCACGAGTGGATGCCCCCACCCCCTAGCACAGCTGTGATCTGGATGGAGAGAGCTCTAGGCGGGTGGCGGCGATGGGGCTGGGGGGCCGCGGGAGAGTGGGCTGGCACCAGAGGGGCGAGGGGGGCTGGCCGGGCATTGGCGCTTGATTGGGCGTCTGTTGGTTTTACGTGGCAAAGAAGAAGGCAGCCAGCCACCCGCTAGTCTTTTCCGTAATTACCTTCCCATCCCCTGTGCCTAGAGGTTCAGAAAAGAAGGGGGGTTGGGGGTGGCTGCGCGCGGAAACTCCCAGAGCGTGGAGGTGTGATCCCCCCAAAAGTTTAGCCAGCGAATGGGAGATAGAAGGGGGGCCGGGGAGGGGGCAGGCGCGCCCGGGGTGCTCGTGCGGGGCGCCCGGCGGCGGCCGCATCTTGAAACGCGGCTCCTCGGAACTGCCTGGCCCGGTGACCTCCCGGACTTGCCCCGGCGGCATCCTGTCTTGCGCGGCCGGGATGACGAGGTACCACACGGTTCTGGGGAATGTGGCGGGAGGGAATCCCGAAGTTAGAGGCCTCCCGGATGAGTTGGGGTAACCCCCACCTCCCTTCTTAAGCTTGGGTCTTGGCTGCATGAATGGCTAGCCATGATCAAATGAAATGGGTGCGGGTGGGTCGGTGGGTTTATTTCATTCTGCATGCAACCCCGAGACCCCCACATAGCCGCACGTTTTGCATGGACTTTGCGTCCTCCGAGGGGTACCCCCCAGCGAGGTGGGGTTTTTCCGAACTCCCGGGTTTGTAGCTGTCGGGAAAACACGAGTTTCGTGTCCTACGAGGGGCGGAGGAGATGAGGAATGAATGGTCCCGGCTATCTGGAGTTGGAAATGGCAAAGGCGCCCCCGGAGCTCGTCTGAGACACCAGGGCCGGCGTGGTTTGGGGGTTCCCGCGGCGGAGGGGCGCGGGGCGTGGGCACTCGCGGCTGCCAGGTGCGGCGGGGGCGGAGGCGCCCTAGAGGCTGGATCCCAGGGAGCGCCCCGGGACTGGGGCGGCGCCGGATTCATTCCGGGCCGCGGGGAAGGGCTGTGGAGGGTACCTGGACTTCTCTCAAGGCCTTGGGCTCCGAGGGAGTCCAGGTTCAACAGCCGCTCTAGGAAAGAAGGAAGAAAAGGGAAGATGCGGTGGTGGGGGGTTGAGGGATAGGGGGAAGGGGGCAGGGTGAGAAGCTGCGGATGGGACGGGGATGTGGTGGGGAGAGAGAATGAGAGAGGAAGAGAGAGAGGATAGAGAGAGAATGAGAGAGAAAGAAAAAGGGGAAGGGAGGGAGAGAGGAGAGAGAGGGAGAGAGAAAGAGAGAAAGAGACAGGAAGGGAGGGAGGGAAGGAGAGAGAGAATATGCACGTTGTGAGACAGTTCTTGGGCTCAGCCAAAGCTCTGCTGGGAGATCCCTTGAGGGTCGTGCAGTTGGTGAAAATAGAACTGAATCACCCATCGAACAAAACCCAAATCCCCAAAGAAAACAAACAAACAAAAAAACACCAAACTGGCTGTCTGGCAAGCTCCCTTGGTGCAAATGAAAGGCAGAAAGGCGCACGAGTCACTCCTTTTCCCCCGCCCACCCCCTGCTGCGCAAGAGGGCACCCCTGCGTTCCCTCCTCCAAGGAATTGCTCTCCCCATGGCCACTGCAAAGACAGGTGTCCTAGGATGTCCACGCGTTCCAGTGGTAGATGGAATCAGGACCCCACGCCTCTTCTCCAGTTGCTGGAGCAATCCCGCCTCCCACCTCGCCTCCCCACTCCAGGAGGGTATGCCCTGTTGGCCATTTGGGGGTGATTCTTTCCCACAGACCTGACTGTGTTGGGAGTCCCAAACACCTCACAACATAATCCTCACTTGGCCACTACAGTGATTAAACACAAATGGTGGTGGAGATATTGACAAGAAACATCTGCTGGGGAAATGCATTCCGATGAGAGCTTGCATTTTGCTTGAAAGAAAATAAATAAATAAAAAGAGAAAAAGAGCCCCCAGCAGGTAGATCTGGGATAAACAGCCTTTTGCACTTGACTGTAATTTCCATTTTCCGTTATGAAATTGTTTGTCAATAATTGCAAATGGCTACAGAAACCACTTTAGTTTACCTTGGTCACTTGCTGTGAATAATGTCTTGAAAGATCTTTATGGGAGGTAGCATCAGCTGTGTGAAATTCATTGTCTGGTTTCCGAAAACATGTGGTTTGATAATTTTGAAAAGAAAAGCTCCCTCCTTCAGGGAAAATGAAGCAAGATTTGAAAATGCAATTTTCCCATTGCGGAGTCAACTACAGGTTGTCTATCATACCTGAGATTAAAAATAAGGAGTTCTTGCCTTTAAATCAGGGCTGGGGGAGGAACATATGAGGAGTAAAGCTAAATAAATCCAGAATCAAGAAAAAGATGCCAAGAAACAGCTATAGACTGTTACTCAGACTTAATTTGTTCTATTGGGCTTGTACTTGTTACTTTGCCCTATCACTTTCTTTGCACAATATGACTACTTGAATAATTCCACAAATATCAAACTCCAAAAGGTATAGTATAAGGAAGAATTGAGCTTCAATAAACACAAGAGAAAGTAAGAGGTCTGGAAAGAGGTGCTTATTTTGAAATTAAGCAAGGCAATGGGACTCATTGAATTAAAAAAATTTTGACAGTAAACAATCTGACTGCCATTCATATTGGCATCACTATGTGTCAGTCTTTGTAAAACTGTTTTTTTTTTTTTTTTTTTTAAGAACATGAGTCACAGAACATGGGGCATTTATACTCATAGCAGCAATGATGTTTCTTAAGATTTTTTTTTCCTCTTTGTATTTCTTCTATGGTTAAAATACTTGGCTCAACCCTTACTTTAGTTTGGGGAATGGAGTTGCTGTGTCTTATCTTAGAAAAGAAGATGTATAGATTTCTTTCTTAACTGAACGCACAGCAAACGCCCTTATGGCACTAAAGACTCAGGAGTGATTGCTGTTTTGGGGCCTGATTGGATATCAGCAGACACACATGTTGTTTTGCTCAATGTGGGAATTTTTCTCCTAACTAGAACCCCAAGGTTGGAGTAGTCTTGGGAAAAAACAGCTTAGGTCTTACAATTTAAATGGGCAGCAAAAGTGCACTCAGAAAAGAATAGATAAACCATAAAACAGTTGGGATGGTAGTAGAGCTGGTGAGGGTGCTTGCCTTTCAAACCAGCAACCCAACAGCCCTGAACACACCAGGAGTGATCCCTAAGGACAGAGCCAGGTATAACCCCCAAACAAACCAACCCCAAACACCCACCCAAATAGATTAGGATTTTTTAGAAGAAGAGGGGAACATGAGCAAAAATAGACTAGGAAACTCATGATTTGACTTGATACTTTAAGGGTGCCTGCTCTTGGGCTCTGTGAGTACTCCAGGCTCTGCTCTTAATGTGCTCATTGAATGTTGATGTGCTTACTAACTGTCCTTAATATCTCTCCCAACTAAGACAATGATGTCATGCTGGGAAGTGTGTGTGTGTGTGTGTGTGTGTGTGTGTGTGTGTGTAGAACCAACACATCAAATAAACAGCCAGCTTGTGTGCTCAGCACTATACAGTGACCCTAAAGTTTGGCAGTCTGTGTGAGTTTCTCTCCTTATGTGTTATGTGTTTATCTCATTCTCTGTGACTGACCTCATCTGAAAAAAAGTTGAAGGTGCCAATTCAATTGGCATTAGACAGTTTAGGGTGTTGCTCATTGCATAGTAGTTGGGGTGCAAATAAAGAACCTGATAGGATATTATTGCTTCATGCCAAACAGAGTTGGGGCTCCTCTTTCTTTTTTCCTTTCCTACCTTTTATATTTTCCTTTCTTCATTTAGAAAAGGCATTATCTTCTATTTCTGCCTGCCCTCCACCCCATGTCTTGACAAGTTCTGACAATCTTACTGACTCAGAAGGACCTTGAGTGCCTTCTAGTTTCAACCCAGGATCTGGGAATCTTAAGGATGGGTGTTTCCATGGAGGTGACTGAAAGGACATCTCTGAGAGCCTTTCCACCTTGGCTTGTGATATTGACAGTCTTGACCATTGTTTGGTTATTTTTTAATTTGATGATGATGATGATGATGATGATGATGTAAAGGAAGTGTGAGCTAAATTTCCTCCTAGAAAGTGTCTTATAAATTACAGTTGGCTATAAATTCTAGTTGGGTGATGAAAGTGCAGTCTCATCAGATGCTGATAATCGTTCATGAATTCTCCAAGGAAAGGGGAGAACCAGGTTGTCAGACTTTGATCTGTAGGACCTATTAGCATTGAGGGAGGAGATCCAGTTCTGGGACTGATGGAGCAGCTAAGCTTAAGTGGGGATATGGAGGAGAGGTTTGAGTAGAGTCAGGAAGAGATGTTGTTTCCTTAGTCTCATACATTTTTTGTCAAGATTATGCCTCAAGGAAGAACACTGGTGTCACTTTATTAGTTAACATTTCTTTTTTTTAAACAGAACTCATGTTTTATTTTATTAAATAACACAGTTTACAAAGTTATTGAAAAAAACCCAAATATTGATATAACTATCAACTGATTCAACTATCAAAGCCAACATTTCAATTTTTCAAACTTTTTTTTTTTTTTTTTTTTTTTTTTTTTTTTTATTTAAACACCTTGATTACATACATGATTGTGTTTGGGTTTCAGTCATAAAAGGAACACCACCCATCACCAGTGCAACATTCCCATCACCCAAGTCCCAAATCACCCTCCTCCCCACCCAACCCCCGCCTGTACCCTAAACAGGCTCTACATTTCCCTCATACATTCTCAATATTAGG
Source organism: Suncus etruscus (assembly GCF_024139225.1). NCBI lineage: Eukaryota > Metazoa > Chordata > Mammalia > Eulipotyphla > Soricidae > Suncus > Suncus etruscus. The sequence continues at coordinate 136,333,145 of NC_064848.1, read as the reverse complement.
ACAGTTCAAAATGTAGTTATTTCTCTAACTAAACTCATCACTCTTTGTGGTGAGCTTCCTGAGGTGAGCTGGAACTTCCAGCTCTTTTCTCTTTTGTGTCTGAAAATTATTATTACAAGGGTGTCTTTTCATTTTTCTTAAAACCCATAGATGAGTGAGACCATTCTGCGTTTTTCTCTCTCTCTCTGACTTATTTCACTCAGCATAATAGATTCCATGTACATCCATGTATAGGAAAATTTCATGACTTCATCTCTCCTGACAGCTGCATAATATTCCATTGTGTATATGTACCACAGTTTCTTTAGCCATTCATCTGTTGAAGGGCATCTTGGTTGTTTCCAGAGTCTTGCTATGGTAAATAGAGCTGCAATGAATATAGGTGTAAGGAAGGGGTTTTTGTATTGTATTTTTGTGTTCCTAGGGTATATTCCTAGGAGTGGTATAGCTGGATCGTATGGGAGCTCGATTTCCAGTTTTTGGAGGAATCTCCATATCGCTTTCCATAAAGGTTGAACTAGACAGCATTCCCACCAGCAGTGGATAAGAGTTCCTTTCTCTCCACATCCCCGCCAACACTGTTTATTCTCATTCTTTGTGATGTGTGCCATTCTCTGGGGTGTGAGGTGGTATCTCATCGTTGTTTTGATTTGCATCTCCCTGATGATTAGTGATGTGGAACATTTTTTCATGTGTCTTTTGGCCATGCGTATTTCTTCTTTGTCAAAGTGTCTGTCCATTTCTTCTCCCCATTTTTTGATGGGGTTAGATGTTTTTTTCTTGTAAAGTTCTGTCAGTGCCTTGTATATTTTGGAGATTAGCCCCTTATCTGATGGGTATTGGGTGAATAGTTTCTCCCACTCAGTGGGTGGCTCTTGTATCCTGGGCACTATTTCCTTTGAGGTGCAGAAGCTTCTCAGCTTAATATATTCCCATCTGTTAATCTCTGCTTTCACTTGCTTGGAGAGTGCAGTTTCCTCCTTGAAGATGCCTGTAATGTCCTGGAGTGTTTTGCCTATGTGCTGTTCTATATATCTTATGGTTTTGGGGCTGATATCGAGGTCTTTAATCCATTTGGATTTTACCTTTGTACATGATGTTAGCTGGGGGTCTAAGTTTAATTTTTTGCAAGTGGCTATCCAATTGTGCCAACACCACTTGTTGAAGAGGCTTTCCCTGCTCCATTTAGGATTTCCTGCTCCTTTATCAAAAATTAGATGGTTGTATCTCTGGGGAACATTTTCTGAGTATTCAAGCCTATTCCACTGATCTGAGGACCTATCCTTATTCCAATACCATGCTGTTTTGATAACTGTTGCTTTGTAGTACAGTTTAAAGTTGGGAAAAGTAATTCCTCCCATATTCTTTTTCCCAATGATTGCTTTAGCTATTCGAGGGTGTTTATTGTTCCAAATGAATTTCAAAAGTGTCTGATCCACTTCTTTGAAGAATGTCATGGGGTATCTTTAGAGGGATGGCATTAAATCTGTATAATGCCTTGGGGAGTATTGACATTTTGATGATGTTAATCCTGCCAATCCATGAGCAGGGTATGTGTTTCCATTTCCGTGTGTCCTCTCTTATTTCTTGGAGCAGAGTTTTATAGTTTTCTTTGTATAGGTCCTTCACATATTTAGTCAAGTTGATTCCAAGATATTTGAGTTTGTGTGGTACTATTGTGAATGGGGTTGTTTTCTTAATGTCCATTTCTTCTTTATTACTGTTGGTGTATAGAAAGGCCATTGATTTTTGTGTGTTAATTTTGTAGCCTGCCACCTTGCTATATGAGTCTATTGTTTCTAGAAGCTTTTTGATAGAGTCTTTAGGGTTTTCTAAGTAGAGTATCATGTCATCTGCAAACAGTGAGAGCTTGACTTCTTCCTTTCCTATCTGGATTCCCTTGATATCCTTTTCTTGCCTAATCGCTATAGCAAGTACTTCCAGTGCTATGTTGAATAGGAGTGGTGAGAGAGGACAGCCTTGTCTTGTGCCAGAATTTAGAGGGAAGGCTTTCAGTTTTTCTCCATTGAGGATAATATTTTGCCACTGGCTTGTGGTAGATGGCCTTCACTATATTGAGAAAGGTTCCCTCCATTCCCATCTTGCTGAGAGTTTTGATCAAGAATGGGTGTTGGACCTTATCAAATGCTTTCTCTGCATCTATTGATATGATCATGTGGTTTTTATTTTTCTTGTTATTGATGTTGTGTATTATGTTGATAGATTTACGGATGTTAAACCAGCCTTGCATTCCTGGGATGAAACCTACTTGATCGTAGTGGATGATCTTCTTAATGAGGCATTGAATCCTATTTGCCAGGATTTTGTTGAGGATCTTTGCATCTGCATTCATCAGTGATATTGGTCTGTAATTTTCTTTTTTGGTAGCGTCTCTGTCTGGTTTAGGTATCAAGGTGATGTTGGCTTCATAAAAGCTATTTGGAAGTGTTTCTGTTTGTTCAATTTCATGAAAGAGTCTTGCCAAGATTGGCAGTAGTTCCTCTTGGAAAGTTTGATAGAATTCATTAGTGAATCCATCTGGACCTGGGCTTTTGTTTTTCGGCAGACATTTGATTACTGTTTTAATTTCATCAATGGTGATGGGGGTGTTTAGATATGCTACATCCTCTTCCTTCAACCGTGGAAGATTATAAGAGTCCAAGAATTTATCCATTTCTTCCAGGTTCTCATTTTTAGTGGCTTAGAGTTTTTCAAAGTAGTTTTCTGATTACCCTTTGAATCTCTGTCATATCAGTAGTGATCTCTCCTTTTTCATTCCTGATACGAGTTATCAAGTTTCTCTCTCTCTCTTTCTTTGTTAGGTTTGCCAGTGGTCTATCAATCTTGTTTATTTTTTCAAAGAACCAACTTCTGCTTTCGTTGATCTTTTCGGATTGTTTTTTGAAGTTTCCACTTCGTTGATTTCTGCTCTCAGCTTTGTTATTTCCTTCTGTCTTCCTGTTCTTGGGTCCTTTTGTTGAGCATTTTCTAGTTCTATTAGCTGTGTCATTAAGCTACTCAGGTAAGCTCCTTCTTCCTTCCTGAATGTGTGCCTTGCAAAGCTATAAATTTTCCTCTCAGTACTGCTTTTGCTGTGTCCCATAAGTTCTGAGAGTTTGTGTCTTTATTGTCATTTGTTTCCAGGAACCTTTTTATTTCCTCCTTGATTTCATCTCGGACCCACTGGTTATTGAGCATCGAGGCCTGTTTAACTTCCAGGTGTTAAAGTGTTTCATCTGAGTCCCTTTGGGAGTTCACAAATAATTTCAGAGCCTTGTGGTCAGCGAAGGTAGTCTGCAAAAATTTCTATCCTCTTGATCTTATGGAGGTATGTTTTATGTGCCAGCATGTAGTCTATCCTGGAGAATGTCCCATGTACATTGGAGAAGAATGTGTATCCAGGTTTCTGGGGATGGAGTGTCCTATATATATCCACTAGGCCTCTTTCTTCCATTTCTCTCCTCAGGTCTAGTATATTCTTGTTGGGTTTCAGTCTGGTTGACCTGTCCAGTGTTGACCAAAGCCGTGTTTAGGTCCCCCACAATTATTGTGTTGTTGTTGATATTATTTTTCAGATTTGTCAGCAGTTGTATTAAATATTTTGCTGGCCCCTCATTCGGTGCATATATGTTTAGGGAGAGTGAATTCTTCCTGCTCTACGTACCCCCTTGATTAATATAAAATGTCCGTCTTTGTCCCTTACAACCTTCCTGAGTATAAAGTTTGCATTATCTGATATTAGTATGGCCACTCCAGCTTTTTTATGGGTGTTGTTTGCTTGGATAACTTTTCTCCAGCCTTTTATTTTGAGTCTATGTTTGTTCTGACTATTCAGGTGCGTTTCTTGTAGGCAGCAGAAGGTTGGATTGAGTTTTTTTGATCCATTTAGCCACTCTGTGTCTCTTAACTGGTGCATTTAGTCCATTGACGTTGAGAGAAAGAATTGTCCTGGGATTTAACGCCATCTTTATTTCAAAATTTGGTGTGTCTTTTGGGTAGTCTTGTCTTAGATTAGGTCTTTCAGTTTTTCTCTTAAGACTGGTTTTTGTGTCTGTGAAGTTTCTGAGCTGTTTTTTGTCTGTGAAACCATGTATTCTTCCATCAAACCGGAAAGTGAGTTTTGCTGGGTATAGTATTCTGGGTGAAGCATTCATTTCATTCAGTCTTGTCACAATATCCCACCACTGCTTTCTGGCATTGAGCGTTTCTGGTGACAGGTCTGCTGTAAATCTCAGGGAAGCTTGCTTGAACATGATTTCCCCTTTTGATCTTGCTGTTTTCAGAATTCTGTCTCTATCTGTGGGATTTGTCATTGTGACTAGGATGTGTCTTGGGGTGGTTTTTCTGGGGTCTCTTTTGGTTGGTACTCTTCGGGCATGCAGGATTTGATCACATATATTCTTTAGCTCTGGAAGTTTCTCTTTAATGATGTTCTTGACCATTGATTCTTCCTGGAAATTTTCTTCCTGGGTCTCTGGGACTCCAATGATTCTTAAGTTGTTTCTGTTGATCTTATCATAGACTTCTATTTTCATCTGTTCCCATTCTTTGACTAATTTTTCCATTGTCTGCTCATTTGCTTTAAGTTTTTTTGTCCAATCTCTCCTGCTGTTATGGAATTGTTATGTATCTCATCTTCCACAGCACCAAGTCTATTCTCAGCTTCTGATACCCTTGTCCCAGAGCTTATCCATTTTGTCATTCACTTCGTTTACTGAGTTTTTCAGGCCTGTTAGTTGACATGTTATTTCAGTTTGGAGTTTTGTCATTTCTGCCTTCATATTTTCTTGGTTCTTATTAGTGTTCTGTTCAAACTCGATCCATGGTTTCTTGGAGTCTGTTTGAGCACCTTCCATATTGCTAGTCTAAAGTCCTTATCTGAGAGGTTGATTAGTTGTTCAGTCATTATCTGGTCCTCAGAATTGTCATCTTCATTCTCTATGTCTGATGCTGGCCTGCGCTGTTTCCCCATTGTCACATTTGTATTGTGGGTTTTTTCTAGGTGGTTGTAGTGGTATTCATTGTCTATATGATGTAGGCAGCACACTCCTCTGGCTCCTCCCTTTCTGGATGGGCTGACTCTTGCCTCTAAGGGAGGGGAGTCCTCCGTGGATGAAGCCTCACACTGGGTCAAATCTTAGGCTCCGAGCATGTAACAGAGAAGACAGTCCAGAGAGAAATGTTTGCTTCTGTGATATAACGCCGTTCTTAGTGTGATTTTTCCTTCTTGTTGCAATGGAGTTCTTTCCTTAGAAAGAGTGCACGGCCGCGTAGCGAAGCGGAGCGGCGTGCCCGTGCTCCTCTGAGCCTCTTTTTGCCCCACTCGCAAGAGTTTCACGCAAGAGTGACAGTAGATAGACATAGACAGGTCACACTCACAGTCTTTCACAGCTGAGCCCCACTGGGCCGGTGTACTTTCGCGGATTTTCCCCGCCTGGTGTCCACACACAGGAAAGCCAGCGTTTGCAAAGGATAGCCGGTTTTTATGCTCTGAAGTCCCTCCCTGAAAATGGCGTCAGGGCGAGCGAGGTTTCTGGAGGCTCTTTTTGCCCCACTCGCAAGAGTTTCACTTCAAGAGGACAGTAGACAGACATAGACAGGTCACACTCACAGTCTTTCACAGCTGAGCCCCACTGGGCCGGTGTACTTTCGCGGATTTTCCCCGCCTGGTGTCACACACAGGGAGCCAGCTTTTGCAAAGGATAGCCGGCTTTTATGCTCTGAAGTCCCTCCCTGAAAATGGCGTCTGGGCGAGCGAGGTTTCTGGAGGCTCTTTTTGCCCCACTCGCAAGAGTTTCACGCAAGAGGACAGTAGACAGACATAGACAGGTCACACTCACAGTCTTTCACAGCTGAGCCCCACTGGGCCGGTGTACTTTCGCGGATTTTCCCCGCCTGGTGTCACACACAGGGAGCCAGCTTTTGCAAAGGATAGCCGGCTTTTATGCTCTGAAGTCCCCTCAATTTTTCAAACTTTACCTTCTTGCATTCTAACTTTCATTAGTGCTAATGATCTACCTTGGTAGAAACTACATTATATCTTACTTAACAGTATCAGGGGATCTTACTGTTGTAGCAAGGAATGGCATGTTTCTACCTCCTTCATAAAGAAGGAACAAAACCTCTGGATACTCTGAGGACCATGTTCTTCAGTTCTCCAGGGCAGAGACTGTATTTCAATGCTCATTATTTGATTTTTTATCCTGTGCCCATCTTCCATGTTTTATTTTGATTCCTTGGACACACGACTATGAAGGTCAGACAAACCCTGAGGGTTATTGAAGTACAATATCTAAGTACAATACACCAATAAAATATTTGATTCTTAGGACCAAGAGATAAACTGCTATATCTCTGTACATTTGTATGGAATCTGGCAGATATAAAGTACTTTTATGCATAGACCATCAAGTCATTTGATTTCACAACCCTGGAAAGTGGGCAAAAAATCATACTGCAGTTTAGAAACAAAGTTAAATCAGTTTAAATGCCTAATATCATATAGTGAATACTAGGGGAATGAGGTTGCACTTAGGATCTTCTCTGATTCCAGGATATACTCCGATATCCACCCCGCTCCACTTCTACATTACTACAGCTAGGAAACATGGAGGAAGGTAGAGAACATTGCTGTTCTGTCTTTGAATTTAAAATTCCAAAATTTTAGACACAGTCGTATATTTTGAGCTTCGTATCTCTAGTGGGGACTCTAGTGATACTGGTCTCATAGGTGTATTTTGTGAAGGAAATGGGATAAGTTTGTGGAAACCCCCTCTCCCCCTTAGGAACATTCAACAAATGTTGATTTCATTCTCTTCCCTTCATCTTTACCTGGTACTTACTATCATTGCTATAAATACTTCTCATTACTTTAAATATGGCCCTTTTCTACACTAGCAGTGTTATTGAAAAATAAAAAACAAGCCAGTGCAGATTGAATTCTGCTAAATCTGATTGTATTTTAAATGCTTGGGGGATTTAGCAATTTAAAGGAAACCTGTGGTGAATTCTTTTGTAATGCAAATAATCACCTTCTAATTTATCTGTTTAGTAAGTTGAGCTTCCCCTGTATCAGATTGTCTTAGTATGGAGTTTGCTTCTGCAGAAGAGCTTCCATACCCCTCTCTTACTGAAGGGAAAAAAAGGCCACTGAGCTAGCAAACAAAATCAGTTATTGAGTTTGGTTAGCAAAGCCTTGCTCTGATATTTGAGCACGGTCTCATATCCTCTTGTTATTAAATAAGAGAATCTCAGCATGAAAAACTGGAAGACACTTTAGTGATCCCATGGTTCAGTACCCTCTTAGACAGTTAAGGACACAGAGGCACATAGTGAAGGGGCATGTCCAGTGTCAACAGCCAGCCAGGGATTGTGAGAAAGGGATTTTATCCAAATCTCTATTGCTCCAGGAGGGCTCTATCTGTTCACCTCACTTGGTCTGACCAAGAATTGAGGACTGGGGTCCTCAAACCACATGTGGCCCACCAAGGACATTTATGTGGCTTGCCCAGTGGTGTTTTTGCCACTCTGCCAGTCTTGCTCAGCAGTGGACTCTTCCTGCATCTGCAATGTGCATGTATGGAATTTGCATTGCATTCCTCTCTTCTTTCTCTTGACTTCTCCTCTTAGTCTCAGGCAGGGGTCCTCAAACTATGGCCTACAGGCCACTTTGTTCATAACTTTTTCTAAACTGTAGTTAAGCCCTCCAATGATCTGAGGGACAGTGAACTGGCCTCCTGTTTAAAAAGGTTGAGAATTCCTTATTATCTAGGATATTTCCTTTTATTTGAGGGGTATGCTGATGAGTATTGGGCCACATCCAGCGGTGTTCAGGGCTACTCTTGACTTTGTGCAGTAGTGACCCCTGGCAATGCTTCGGGGACCTTGGAGTGGTAGTTGGAACTGGAGTCAGCTGTAGGCAAGGAAAGTGCCCTCATTTTTGTACCATTTTTTTTGGCTGCCATAATATGCAATTCTAAAACAACCCCAAAAGGCTACAAGTGGAGACTGTTTTAAGTGAAACTGCTGCATTTGCAACTTTGTGAGCTGATGAAGAAAGGCAGTTTAACCTTTTATGATCAAGAGCTGACTGAAATGGGTTCACAGATACTGCTTGGCCTTTCTATAAGAACAAAAAATTGAATTTTTGGCTCATGATGCCTAAAAGCACCTGCTGCATACTGGAGAGAAGTGTGACAGACACCAGCCATGTTTTTCCTTTTCCTTCAATTGTGTCAGGCCAGCTCAGAAACCTGGTTTCAAACAGTAGTGTTTGAACAAACTAATTCATGTTCTCAATTCTGGAAAAATCTTCAGGAGACCCATTCCTCAACACACACAATATCATTAATTATTCCTTTCCAATTTGTTCTTATTCTTAAGAACCAACTTTTAGAAAATACACTTTTTGGGGAGTGAGTTGGGGACACACCTGACTGCTCAGTAGTTACTCCTGACTCTGCACTCAGAAGTCACTACAGGCAGGGCTCAGAGGCAGGGTTCAGAGGACCATTTGGAATACTGGGGTTTACATTTGGGTCAGCCACATGCATGTTAAGTGCCCTACATGCTGTCCTATCTCTCTGGCCCTTATATACTCATTTCTGAGTGATATATTTCAGTTAAACAAAGTATCATCACTCTCTTAGGTGACAGAAGCAACTTAATTCAAAAGACAGGACCCACCTGGGTGGGACAGTAGGGATTCTAAGAATTTTGACTGTGCACTCCTGATTAGCTCAGGGCTTTGGACCATACTGAAAGGCTCCCAACCTTCTTTTCTCACTCAGACAGGGCTAAGAGTGGGTGCATGAAAATTCAATGAATGAGAAAGTCTGACAGGTATTTGACTTTGGTAGAGTTGTAGGTTTGTAGAAAATGAAAAGAAGCAGAATTCAAAGTCCTGACACACCAGGAAACAGACCATTATTAGGAAGATGCAGACTCAAGTTCTAGCAGGGGACTTGCTTTCCAGCCAATGCGGGCCAGTGAGAGACCATTGATGAGATCACTAACGATGTATGCTGTGCCCTATACACCATGCATTTAGGACAACTAGGAGAAAGTGAACAGCATGGAATTCTGGCTTAAGATTTAAGACTTTTAGAAGGTTAGTCTTAGATGTTGTTCAAAGATCTATTCCCCTCCAAGACTGATTTCAGGAGAGCAGACATCACACCAACTTGAAGTCCAACAGCACAGGCACTGCTTGTACTGCACTGGAGAGGAAGAAGCTTAGTTTGGGTAAAAAAAAAAATCAGTCTTATTGAAATCAAATGCAGAGCAGGAAATCGAACTATTTGGTTCTTAGTGCACAAAGGGGGCATCATTTATTTCATTCTCATTGACTTCCACTTGGCTGAGTTACAGGGAAAGCTCACAGGTGCTGCATAAGAGAACATTGAGCACTGTAAAATGATTCAGTGAAGTCAAAGGTTTGCCGTTTTCCCCAAACCTTCGAAGACAGATTTTCCCCATATTTCACAGTTTGCATCATGCCACTTCACTTTTACAAAAACAAAATAAAACTACATCAGAACCTGTTTCCACTCCAGAGAGAAATCCAAAGAGGAGGATTTTCACATTTCTGACCACTGGAAAGTAAAAGAAATGTTTTGTAGCAGAGAAAATAGAAGCCATTGCTTTTATTCCTTTTCCTGGAGTTATTTTATACAGATGGTGTATTTATCAAACTGTTCCTTTCACTGTATGTTAGTATTAGTTTGGGTTTTATGCACTATTTGGTATGATTCAGTACATTTTAGCACTAAAAATGTTGCCCATATAAATGAATGCAAATTGTTTCTTCACGTAATGCTGTTTTGACCTAGGAAAGGTTTTCTAAGAACATTCTACTTTGTTAGTGGGGGATTCTTCTATATTTTTTCTTAGAATTTAAAAAGAGAACTTAAACCTTCCAGCTGTAAATAGTCTATGAAGTTTTTTTTGACAAGAAAACCGACTTTGAAATAGCTTCAGTAATTTACTATTTTAAAAGTAGTACTAATTTTAACTTTAACTAATTTCAACTTTAGTGAACATATCTGGACAGAAATAGGGGCTAAAGAGATAACTCCAGTGTAGAGCACATGTATATTTGATCCCCCAATATCACATGGCCCCATCAATGTCACTAGTCTGGCCCTGCAAGCCTTAGAACTTCTGGATGTGGACCTGGTGGTTTTGGGAATATCACTGACCAGGTACCACTGGCATAACAGGTTGAGCTCTTCTAGAAGTGGGTCCTCTGAAGATAGGAAAAGTATAGAAACAATTGTGCTTTTGTTTAAAGTGGATTACAGACTTAATTAAGCATGATAACTCCTCTTTGCTGAGGACTTAAGCAGTGCCAGGTGCTGGCTTCTCTTTTATGCCCAAGAAACCAAACTTCTCAGACAAGAAAACCGAGCTAAGTTTGTGTGTCATTAATTCTATGTTACAGAAAAGGAAACTTAAGCAAAAATTTAAGTGAAAAGCCGGATAGTATTTTGGTGCTTGCTTTGCATGCAGCTGGCAGGGATTCCATCATATATGATGATTCTTTAAGTGCTGATCTAGGAGTAAGCTCTAAGCACTGTTGAGTATAGCCGCAAACAAACAAATCATCTGAGGTGGTGTTTGACCTTTTTCTGACTGTGACTCCCTTTTGATTTTGTTTCCTTTCTGTGGCCTCCTGAATACCAGTTGGCCACCTACTTTTGTGCTGTGGTCTCCATTTTTGCAATTTTTACCTGTGGCCCAGGTAAAAATTTAGGGGACCCAGAGGAGGGTCAAATGGTCCCTGATTGAAAATGCTGCTCTAAGTAATAACAAAAATGATGTTTTATGTTCAATGGAAATACATTGACTCACTAAAACCAGAATCTTTCCTCTGCTATTCATTTATTACCCCCAACTCAAACTTAACTTAAAACTCCAAGCCATCCTCTGAGATGTGATAGGGGCTGAAAACTATTGTGCAAATGCCAATAATTTTAATAGACACTCCAGGATGATGCTAGTTGCTTTTATTATTTCCAAAACTATATTGAAAGTGGATCTAGGTTAGCACCACATGAGTAGGTGAGGAAGATTTGTAATGAACAGATGGACTGTTTTTATGTTTGTCTATAATGGAAAACCACATATTATCTTAAGTGTTTCAGTACTTGTAGGTGGCTGGGTATAATGAAGAAAGGCTGGCCTTTGGAGAACAACAGGTATAATTAATGGTCTATCACTTAAATGGTTTTATCCAGAAAGCCAACTTGACTTTCTAAGTGTTTTCTTTTGTGGAATGTGTAAGGCCAGACTATTGTCAAATCACAGTTATTTTCTGAGGCAGAAGCAGCTGCTAGGGGAATTTAATGGGAAGAGATATCAGCCAAAGAACGAGAAAATGATTTAAAAAATAAACTAAGTGTTTAGGAGCAGAAGAGGAAACCCAGGGCCTAGTAAGTGGATATAGGCCATATAGACACACTAGTATGTTCTCAACAGGGTTGGCTTTGGTTGATTAGTTCTCTGTGTGTGTACTTAGAAATCCAGGGTCGGGGGTTATAATAACACCCCTTTTAATCTGATAGTGGAAAATAAATACAACTTCCTCTGAAGATGTTTGGACATCTGTTCAGTTGTCCTCTTGGGAGACATCATTTTTTTCCCCCTCTTTGGGACCCGGAGGATGAAAAGGAAATTTTATGAACTGGAAACTGACTGAGTAAATGGAAAATACCACCAGATGTTGGTTGGTTGGGATAGAGAATTGTTCATATTCAGGTTCAAATTTATCTACAGAAATAGGTTGGAAAGGAGTATTACATAGAAGAATAAACCATTCTGCCTAAATATGTTGAAGTTGCTTATTCTTTAACTATCAGTTTATTTCAAATATCAGATTCTCTTCTGTTAAGTCTCATTTTCAGCTAAACTTCCTCAAATGCCCTTTGAAAAACTCCCTGTCTCTTTAAGAGGACAGGCCCTAGAATTAATATCCCCTGCCCCTCTTCAGCCTTCTTTGTAGACCTTTTTATTCTATTTTCAGCTTTGATGAAATAACTATTTTCCTCAGGGAATCAGACAGACTGGTGAAACTCTTCCATTGAGCTCTAGCTCTGATTTGCTCCTCCTGGTGCTGGGATCAAGAAGTATTTCTGTCAGAACTCAGCACGCCTCATTGCTCCTGTCCAAAGCCTTTACTTATTTTTTTGTTTGTTTTTGTTTTGGGGCCATACCAGGTGATGCCCAGGGTTTACTTCTGGCTATGCACTCAGGAATTATCCTGGCGGTGCTCAGGGAAGCATATGGAATGCTGGAAACCAGATAGGATGCCAGGGATCAAACCTGGGTCAGCTGTGTGCAATGCAAGTGCTCTACTCACTGTACTATCTCCTTGGCCTTGACAAATGCATTTAATAGGAAATTCTGGCAATGGTCATGGGGACATAACATCATGCATTGTCCTCCTTTCTTTTTGTGCTTAATTTTCAAGTCTTTGTTTGGGACTCATAGAACAATTATATAATTTATACAAAGTAGCTGACTATCGACTATTAAATTTCTTCACAAACTATCAAGTTTAGACATTTTGGGGCCAGAGATTTAGCAGCGGGTAGTGAACTTACCTTGCATATAGCCAGCCTGGGTTTTATCCTTGGCATTCATATGGTTCCTCCAGTACTGTCAGGAATATATCCTGAGTGCAGAATCAGGAATAACCCTTTAGCATAGCTGGGTGTGGCCTCAAACAAACAAAGAGAAAGATAGAGAGACCACAAAAAAAAAATCTTAGATGTTTTTCGATTTATGGGTGGATTTCTTTCTTATCTTTTGGTGAGGGGATCAGTTTTCTCCTTATTGGGAGGAAGTATCATTAATAGATAACTGGCTTGTTGAATACAACACAGAAAATAATCTTTTTTATAACTTTGTTTACACAATTTGAAATAATAACTTTATAATGATATAAAATATTGAAAAGAAAGAGTGTCTTTAGTCACAGGATTTTGGCCATAACCAAAAGAGGATTTATTGAAATAAAATAAAGAATAAATACTTTTTTGGAATCCTTGGGAGAATCAACCTAGTTTCTGCTACTTTTCTGTTTTCTTGCTCCCAAAGTCTCATCAATCTCCCTGTTCAGAGACAGCACAGCCAGGTGTTCAGAATCATAAGAGGAGCAAAAAAGAATTAGTTTCTTACTGAATAGGAGAAATTAAAGGAGAAAAGGTTAGCATAAAGATAGCTTAAAATTATGGAAAAAAAAAAACACCCACCCCAAATGCCTAGAATATAACCTTGTTTTTTTACTCACATCTTCCAGGACTAATAGTGCTGCAGGGATGACTTCAAGGACATGACTTGTTGACCTCATCCCAACATCAGAACCTCAACTGTTCTTCTGTATTTTGCACCATTCCAGGCAACTTGACTCTAGATGGCAATACGATGGAATCTTAGAGGTCTGATGGAAATTCACTGTGATATTCATATCAAGAGAGCTTGCTGAAACTCAGAGAGCCTTTTTTCCATGGGCCCTAATGGTAGTCTCCAGACGGTGGAACCTCAGGTGGTCCTTTTTCTTCAGAGGCAAGAATAAGCTTTGGATCTTGACCTGCGAAACCATCCGTGGAAAAAATGGTATGCGAGGGAAAGCGATCCTCCTCTTGCCCTTGTTTCTTCTTGCTGACAGCCAAGTTCTACTGGATCCTCACAATGATGCAAAGAACTCACAGCCAGGAGTATGCCCATTCCATCAGACTAGATGGGGACATCATTCTTGGGGGTCTCTTTCCTGTGCATGCAAAAGGAGAGCGAGGGGTGCCTTGTGGGGAGCTGAAAAAGGAAAAGGGGATCCACAGACTGGAGGCCATGCTTTATGCAATCGACCAGATTAATAAGGACCCTGATCTCCTCTCCAACATCACTCTGGGTGTCCGGATCCTTGACACGTGCTCCAGGGACACATATGCTTTGGAGCAGTCACTCACATTTGTGCAGGCTTTAATCGAGAAAGATGCTTCCGATGTAAAGTGTGCTAATGGCGATCCACCCATTTTCACCAAGCCTGACAAGATTTCTGGCGTCATAGGTGCTGCAGCAAGCTCTGTGTCCATCATGGTTGCTAACATTTTAAGACTTTTTAAGGTAGGTTAAGGTATTGTCGTTTTCACCATTGTGAACAGTGAATTGTTCTGACTTCAATTGCAGATTTAAGAAGCAGACAAAGATGAATGAGCTTTTAGTGTCATCGGGGTCCTTATAGATAGAGGATTCTGCATCTGGGTTCCAGAGTGCATTGACTGAGTTCTATTACTTACTGTTAATTGGGTTCATTGCAACTTTATTTTCCTCCTGAGGTAACAGGAGGGTGATTTGGGTCCTCAACCTTTTGGGATAGCCTCTTATTGAGGTTCATTTTAAATCAAAGTAAACACCTTTAGAGAGTCTAATGAATCTTTAGCATATTTATTATATAAAATATTTCTAGGGCATTTGAATTATAAGGCAATTTACTTAGTGAAACTTTCTTAAAGTGGGATGCTCTGTTATGACAAAAGTTTCTGTGGGAAGAAACGATATTTATTACTAATATGTTGATAGAAGTGACACTCAGTGATAAAAGATGGTCATAAATTTGTCAGGTTTATAATAGCTACAATAGAGCAGAATCTCATTAATTCATACTGTTCTGATGCAGACTGGGAATAATTATATGTAATTCTTATTGAGTTAAAAGTTCAGAGTTAGCAGGATAATTCCAGACTTAGATTTGATGATATATTACTGTTAAAATGCATTTAACAGGTTGAATAAAATTGTCAAAATAAAAAGTATATAACAATACTTTGAAAAATATAGAGTACTATAAAATATTATAACTTACAATACTTCATTGACTCTCATTTTATTTATTAATATCCATCTTGGAGTCTTTTGTCATAGACATAATTATGTCTTTTTTCTTTTCTTTTCTTTTCTTTCTTTCTTTCTTTCTTTCTTTCTTTCTTTCTTTCTTTTTCTTTCTTTCTTTCTTTTCTTTTTTCTTTCTTTCTTTCTCTTTCTTTCTTTCTTTCTTTCTTTCTTCTTCTTCTTCTTTTCTTTCTTTCTTTCTTTCTTTCTTTCTTTCTTTCTTTCTTTTTTTTTTCTTTCTTTTTCTCTTTCTTTCTTTCTTTCTTTCTTCTTTCTTTCTTTCTTTCTTTCTTTTTCTTTTAGTAGAATTTGACTTTTCTGGCTTATTATGAACTCAGGAGGCTTTATTTTATACTGTAAGAAGTTCTTCTTATGCATTTAGATTTTAAACTCTAAAAGCGTGTGAAGAAATAGCCCATGGCATATAGCAACAAAAATGGACACATGATGAACATCTCATTTAACAAATAAAATGAAGGCAACTAAATTATTACAGGTCTTCTTGTTTGGGCACTGCCTTGGGACCTATCTAATCTGGTTCAATTCACTTTTTGTTTTGTTTTGTTTGGGAACTATACCCAGCTAAGCTCAAGGCTTAGACCTGGCTCTGCATGTGGAAATCACTTCTGGTGGGCTCAGGGGACCATATGGGATACTAAGGATTGAACCTGGGTGGCCTGTGTGCAAGGCTAGCAGCACACAGCACACTCTATTATCTCTCTGGCCTCTGGCCAAACAAAATCCTCTTTGTAATTTCTCCCCTCAAGTGGCACCCAACCTGCTTCTCTCTAAATACCCTTAGTTTAGAGATGTTATGAACAACTTAATTATGACAACTTAATTATCATCCTCAGACTGATGAAGTTTTCCTAAGTGAGCTGGTTGAGTGACATCTCTGTTTAAGGAGCCCTGAGAGGCACAGATCAGCTTTAGGGTCTGCTAAGACATTTGAGAGTGGCATTAGGAAGAACCTCTTGGCAACAGAGACACAAGATTACAAAAACAGTGAAGGGTACTCAAGTTCTATCTCTGCAGTCATTTCTATGGATTCTATAGAGTTGTTAATTTCTTTTGGGGTAGCTGGATACTTGCCTAGAAGCAAGCTGTAGAACTTCCATTCTCTTGTGAGTGACCACTCTCTCCTCTTAATATTTAGCCTATTTCCCTGTGGTGGTGATACTGAATCCTAGATCAACTTAAGCACTTTCTTAGTGCTTTTTTTTTTCTTCTACTTGGTTTTTTATTCCTGCCATATCCAACACATCAGTTCCCCTGTTAATGGTGCATCACTTATCCAAAAAAGATTATGTACACCACTATTCATTATAGCACTCAGTATAATAGCTAAAAGTTGGAACCAAACTAGATGTCCAATAACAAATGAGTGGATCATGAAGATGTGGTGCATAGATACAATGGAATACTACATAGCTATAAGGAATGATGCAATCAGACAATTCGCTGCAACATGGATGGAACTGGAAGATATGTTAAATGAAGTAAGACAGAAAAAGAAGGATAAATACAGAATCTCTTATATATGGTATTTAGAATAACTGCATGAAGAAATACAATGGCTTAAATGGGAGTTGTCTTGAACACTCTTGGCCCTAGAGTATAGCGAGGAGAAGGAAAGAAATTGAGTGGAAGAGGAAAAACACAAATATAAAATAATGGAGGCCAGGGCCACGTAATCTCAGGTGCATTGGTGGTGTTAAAAAAAAGGACATAACTAAATATTTAAGCCAAAGTCAACAACTATGGAATTATGAGACCAAAATGTTAACAATCAAAACTTAACATAGGCCTGTTATGCTGGCAGGCTGGGGGCAGGGGTGATGGCATGAGGTACATTCTGGGAACACTGGTGGATGAAGGTCAACACTGGTGGTGGGATTGACCCTGAAACATTGTATATCTGAAAACCAATTATAAATAACTTTGTAAATCACAAAAAAAACATTAAAAATATAATAATACATCAGTACCCACTTCAAGGCTCCTCTCCTTCCTGCTACTTTCCTTCTCTGTTCTCATTCTGGCTGCCATCAGTCCTACCCTAACTCCTATGGGTCTTCCCATCCTCAGACTAGGAATGGATTTAAGGAGGGTAATCCGTGTATATGGGAAAATTTCAGAGCATGTTTACACTAATTTTGCCACAGAATCAGTTTCTCTATAAAATGTTTTTTTATATATGTATATATGTTATATATGTATGTATATACGTATATACATATATATATACGTATATACATATATATATATATATATATTTGTGCTAGGTTGGTAAGTGATTTTTGACCAAACACAGCTGAATAGCTTTGCCCATTCCTGGCCAGGTTCTTTGCCTCTTTAAGATGACAAAGGGAATTTCAGATGACAGTAAGGGTGGATTTTGTTTTTAATTATTGTGGATCTGACTTTACCCTGCCCTGTACTCCCATCAGACATTGTTTTGTCTTCTTTTGGAAATTCTGGAGGAAACTTCTTTGACTAGGTGTGAGCATTATAATTGATCTATTGGATGGAGTTTAGTGCTGTCTAGGAAAACTCATGAGAAAGCGGTCAGCACATGAATGGACTGGCCTTTGCGACCATTGACCAAAGCACAAGCAATTAGTGGATTTTAGCCAGAGGTGGTGTTGATTCTGGTAGATGATTACAATTGAGTTAGCACTGTAGCAGAGGGAGCATTTACTATATTAAAGCAGATCTTCTCACTTATCAAATTACAGAGCCTGGCACAATCAATGTCTTTAAAAAGTAAAAGAGAATATATACGTGTTCAGCTCATACTCCAGCTGAACCTGGAACCCCATGAATGTGAATTTGATAATTACAACATATTCTTGTACTATTTTAATTTGCCTTACTTTATATGAGACCTCCAGCCAGTATTCCACATGGATATCAATTATGAAGTGATGATAGCCGCTCTTGAAATAGAAAATGACTCACTTTATGTGTGAATGTATTATGTATAAACACATATGCTAGGCCTAAATGAAATGCTAGAAGAGATGGTCAAGTAAATTAATGCACTGGGTATTGGTTAATTCCATTTGGAAAAACAGTAATTTTATTAATCACATACTATGACTTGAATAAAGAGGAGCACTGAGGATGATTTTTTAAAAGAGTTTTTATCTTTCTGAGACACTCACGAAAACTTTTATGAAATTTTATTTGAACCAAACCTGATAGTGCTTAGGGTTGATCCTAGCAGGGCTCTGGAGGACATTGTCATCCCAGGATCAATACAGGTTTCCTGGATGCAAAGCAAATGCTCTAACCTGTTAAACTGTCTTCCTTGTCTATCCCACTCATGGAATCTAAAAAAGATATCAATATATTTCCATTTAATTTTAGGTTAACAGAGTTAAATAAGTGGAACATCTTGATTTGAATACTGATAATTAACCTTATTCAAAAGAAATGTATAGAAGGTTTCAATCAATGAATTTATGCATTGTTCAAATAAAGAATGAACATTGCTGGAGTTTTTAGAATATAGAAATATAGCAGAGACTTATTCAAAGCTCAGAGGCAAATGGAAAAATCTGCCCCTTGTTGGAGAATTGGTTAGGGGCTGGTGCTGGAGCAGACTAGGAAATAGGGTGAAATTAGGAGCTTTCAGCTCAGAGTGTGGAGTGATATTTTTCCTGACACCCTTTGTGCCCGTCAAGTATGTTTGTCTTATCAAACATACATCAAGTCTTTCCAGATGAATGGAGAAGAGGAGTATGAACATCCTAAGTTTCTGGGAAGTGTTTATTGATTCAAGTGTCTCACATTGTGATGGGAACAAAAACAAATTTGAGAGGTTCAGAATAAGAGGTTAATGTTGTCACCTTTTCGGAGCCTGGAGATGTTGTTGTTTGTGGTGGTGGTGGGTAGCACTTCTTAAATTGTTCTACTTCCAATCCCTTTTCACCTAAGAAATTTTACACCATCCTGGGAATATGAAATAGGTATACAGAACAAACACTTCCTGATAACAAATCATACATTTGTTTGAAGATACAATCTTTTTGACTTGCTACCACATTCAGTAACATGATCCCCATCTGGGACAGTGACCCAGAGTTAAAGAAGCTGGTCTTAAAATGCATATGTATCCATAGCATCCATACCATCCATGACTTAACATGGAGACAGAGGGTCATTTAAGCAATTGTTTAGTCCCGATAGCAAGTGAGAGGTTTAAGATAATAGCAGCAATCAGAATAATTTAGAATGTGATGATAAATGCAACCCAGGACTGCTCTATTCTACATAAAAGCAGAAAATGTGACTTCTGTGCCTTCTGTTTTTAGAAAAATTAAAAACAAAGAAGAGATATATTCAGTTCTTAGAGACTACATAGTTCAAAAGGAATGGGAGGGCCTTTTAAAACGTTATCAGGGAGATTTTTAATTAATTGTGGTTATTTTTATTGAGGTATCATGATTTACTAGAGTATTAATGCTTTAATTAATATTTAATTAATAATGAATAAATAAAATTAATTAAGCTACCAATGCTTCAGGTGACATTGTTGTCAGCCCACCACCAGTGTTCCAATAGCTCTCTACCACTAACTTATTTTTAGCACAGTGCCTTCTCAGTCCTTGACTGACTCAGTTCCACTGGCAGAATCTCAGGATTTGCTTTCACTGGCCATTGTCTATTTCTTTCTTACTTTGCTCCTTCCTATTTCACGTATGCATGCGATTATCCAGTAATCATTTTATTTAATGCAACTCCTTCTGGTTCTACCCAACCTGCAGCACACAGAACTCATCTTTTCTTACGGCTGAGTAGTATAGCATTGTATGTGTAAGACCCGGATTTATTGGTGCAATTCTCTGAAGTTGGGTAGCGAAGCCATTTCTACTATCTTGAAAGTTTTCATTTAAATTTGTTTGAAAAGCCAGAGAAGAATTTGCACATTTTAAAAATAGTTTGTATGTATTTCTCTTTCTTGCATATCTTCAATCCTTGCCTTAAATTAGAGCAAAACTTTCTCAAATACTTTTCATGTATCTTACTTTGAGCAAAGATTAAGTATCATAAGTTAAAAATAGCACACTGATGCTTGGAAGTAATTCACATTAATGTCCATATAGATAAATGGGTATAAAAGGGCACTGTCGTATGTAATTTCTCTCTTGTTTTTCAGATGACTTTACCTGGAGAGTTAATTTTCTAGACTTGAAGGATGGGTGTTAGAAGGTCTATAGCATCTACTCCCTACAGTAATCAAATGAGACCTTTAAATAGAAAGCCACTTGTGGGCGTGCAAGATAATTCTCCCTATGTGAAAATGTCCTGGTTATAAATGACTAAAATTGATCTCCACGTTAAGTTGAAAGTACAGGAAAGTCTTGTTTCCCTGGAAGTCTTTGTGTTCAAAGACTTGTTTTCTTCTGAAGGTCTGTGAATTGTAGCAGACACTCCCATAAAAAAGCATTTTGTGCCTTATTTATTGTTTACAATGGTTGTTATTAACTCTAAACTGAAAAGGTAAACCTGTCATTTTAGATTCATCTAGTAAGATGGACAGATAAACAAGTACAGTCACTAAACTCAGCAGGATTTAAATTCATGATAAAATATTTAAATTCATGTTAAATCTTACTTGATGGCAAGTAGATAATTGAAAATTGAAAAATAAAAAAGATAGACTGTTTCAGTTAATCCTTTTTGACTGAAGCAAGTTCTATTTTACTTTTGTAAAACAACCCACTCACCACAGATGAGAGATATTGGGTATGTTCTTATAATGGCTTAGGGGAGTATTGCAGAGGATAGGCATTGTCCATGGCCATTGGTACTTAAGCTCGCAGTAAGAGATACAGATAAATGTGGGCTTGGTAATGCTACTCCTCTTCTTAAAGCTCTTTAGTGGCTGCCATTACCTCCAGGAAGAAGGTCTCCATCTATTTTGGGAAGATTTTTCTCACTTCTCATGACTGGATTAAGTTTCTGTTCTGTGTAATAAAGCTCAAGGAGGGAAGATAGCTTCCAAGTACACATTATATTAGTAACTTGTTAATTACTATATTTACAATATTTACTATATTTGTTTTTCTGGGAATCCACTAAATGTTTGCTCAAGAAATCACTAAATGAATGAATAAATTGATTAGTGATTCATGGTTCTCTGTCCTTTTTCTCAATCACTGTCCCCACTCCCACCCTGAAACCACCCCAGATACTGGAATTGGTAGGTGTGAGTAGCTAGATATAAATAGAATTTTGCTTAACTTTTTTTACTCTCTGAGGAAAAGGAACAGAAGGAATGAGAAGAGGAGAAAGGAGTCAGGTATATTTTTAGAAATTACTATTTTCATGTATCTCCTTATTTTCCTACAAGTCCACATTTTCTCTAAACAGATTTTAAAAATTAAATAAGTAAAAGTTGTGCACATTATCATGTTGAAATATTTAAGCAATGATTAAGAGTATAGTGTTAATAGAGACCACAACCAAATATATATTTACCAATCAAATGATATACTATTTAATGCATATAGATGTAGATATATTTGGAAGATATGTAGGTATATATTTGGGAGAGACTTTCTTGTTGTTTAATATAGTTCTACCACAGTAGTTCTCAATCCTTACTTTGTGTTAACATTACCTGGATATGCTAAAAAAAAGGGGGGAGGGTATTAGCAGACACTATCTAAGATCAAGGACATTGGGGTAGATTATTGATATTTTAAGTGCTCTAAATAATTTGCATTTTA
This sequence comes from Suncus etruscus, assembly GCF_024139225.1. Classification (NCBI taxonomy): domain Eukaryota; kingdom Metazoa; phylum Chordata; class Mammalia; order Eulipotyphla; family Soricidae; genus Suncus; species Suncus etruscus. The sequence continues at coordinate 136,311,516 of NC_064848.1, read as the reverse complement.
AATAACCAAGTGATTCTGATATTTGTCCAAGAATGGGAGTTGTATATGTTTTTTTAAACAGGTGCTTCATTTTCAATTATAGGGAGAAGTCAGGGTCTGTTTGCAACTTATTAATAAACCTTATTGATAGATTATTTATCTTTGGATTTTTGTTTTGTTTCTATGCCACACTGGGAAAGGTTGCTCAGGGATTACTTCTGGTTCTGTGTAAGGAGATCCTTTCTGATGGTGCTTGATGCTCTGGAGGACCAATTGGGGTGTGTGGAAGATAATCTGGGTTGGGTGTAATACAATGCCAAGGCTCAACTAACTGTTATATTGCCTTTGATTTTAGGGGAGAGGGGAGGTGTGTGGGTCATGTTCGATAATACTCAGGGCTTAATCCTGGCTATGTGCTCAGAGATTACTCCTGACAGTGCTCAGGGGACTATATAGAATTCAGATTAGTCATGTGCAAGGTCAGCACCTTACCCACTGTACTATGTCTCTCTAGTCCATTCTTTTGATTTTTTAAAAAAACATTTATTATCTGAAAATCAAAACAATGCTGGAGCCTTATTCATTATATAGCATTTTTGTTCTCATCCTAGACCAACAAGGGTCAACTTAATGAATCCCAAAAAGGCCTTGCTAGAGCTGACAACATAGCACACATCTCAGGCCATGTGATGCTTCATGTTACCCAGTACTAGTCAGTGTAGTTAGTATGGATTGTTGTATGCGAAGGCATGAGGGAATATGCTGCAATGGCTGGGTGGAACAGATTTTAAACTTGGTGAATTCCAAAGAAATTTTCCTTGCTTTGCTTTCCCCCTAACATAGAAAGTCTGAAATCTGAAAATTGAGGCCTTCTGAAGAGTTTGCATAATGGTTCTGATGTTTTCTATAGGAGGTTGCTGTGAAAATAGAATTCACAAAAGAATGGTTTGGGACTGAAAGTTATACAGTTGTGGAATTTGACTGCAAACCTGTCTAGAGCAATGCAAGATTTCTGTAAATAAAGAATCAAGACTCTTAAGCAAAGTACTATACTCATACTTTCTATTTTAGCCAGACATTGTTTATAGGCTTAGATTTGTAAGAGATGCTTTAGATGGCAGAGGTGAATTTGAAGATAGCTATTTGTTCGATTCCTGACTTGAGTTTCAGATAGATTCTGCTAAATAAATCTGAAACTAGCTGTTTTTGCAATGAAAGCTTGCCCCTTCCTTGGAAGACTTATAGTCTGAAGCCTGGTCCCTGTCCGGCAGTTCTGAAAACTTTAGTATGCATCAGAAGCACCCAGAGGGCTTGTTTAAGGCCCTAGATTGCTGAGCCCACCTTCTGAGTTTCTGAGTCAGTAGGTCTGGGCTGGGGTCTGAGATGCTGTATGCTAACAGTTTCCAGGTACTGCTGATCCCGCTGTTTTGCAAAACCACACTTTGAGAACCACTGCTTCATACAAATTGCCTGCTGGCTGACTAGCAATTCAAAAATACACAAAACAAAAATGAGATTTTACATGGTTTCTGACTGGCAGCAGCTTATATTTTATTTTTTTTTCCTTTTGACTCTGACCTGGTTAGATTCAGTCTTATTGGTCATAATCACAGTAGCTGCTGTGTGATCTGCTTTTTTTAATTGTGTGCCCTTTTGGAAGTTGTGTTCCTTATTAAATAATACATTGCTTAGGAGAAATAATCAGTAGGATGGTCACTCGAACATGATTCCTATGGATATGTTCCTCAAATTACAACTTTGACTTGTTTTTCCTACTTGTGACTGATTAAGAAACTTTGAACTGACTGATTTAAGAAATGTGGACTGTAAAATCCACATTTAACTGGGGATTGAGAACAGTAAGAGACAAGAGAGGCTATGATTTGTCTCAGTTACCAGCAATTTGTCTTCAGAAACCATGACCGCTACCTCCTGATTTCCATTATGCAATGAGATTGCAAATAGCATTCCAAGACAGGCGTAATCAATAGAGGGTCACTAGAGGCCCTTGGTTCCTCATGGTAGGGGAAAGGGCCTATTTACCCATTTAATTGATTTAACATTCTCTCTGGCAAAAAAGACAGATACATCTCTTTTTGCTGTAATTAGTGTCTTCAATCTCTTAGCACTCTCATAACATACAAATACACTGGTATGCTTCATGAGCTAAACTACATACCTATGCTTAAGATTGATAAAGATGGGAGAGTCCATACAAAGACTGCCCATGACTGCCACTAATCTGCTTCCAAAATGAAGCCCATTTTAGTGCTTTACATTAGTCTTAGCCAACTAATAGCTTGTTTTCTCAGTGTGGCCATCAGTCTCTTCCCAAGACTTGCAGTTCCATCTGCCTTGGGGAGGTTGGGTTTCAAGATGTATTGGTTGGTCCCAGCTTCAGAGAAATTATGACTCCTTCTCTGTTTGACCCATAGCCACATGGGGTTCTCTTGAGGCATGAAGGCAGGGTTCTTAGTTTTGCTTCAGCATCTCACGTTTTTCACTAGCATTGAGATATTGATAGTGGACACAAGTGCTGAGAGTCCTTCCTTGCACTTTTTGGGGGGCCAAATCCAGCTCAAAGTAAGCTCAATGCTTCCTCCAGACTCTTGCTCAGGGATTATTCCAACCAAGACTTGAGGGAGTGTATGGGGTCCTGAAGATTAAATCTCAGTCAGCAGTGTGGAAGGCAAGTCCATGGTATTATCACTCTTGTATACAGGAGGCAATTCCATACAGAAGAGTTCTCAGAGTGATTGTATCATCTTTGAGAGGGCTTGCATTTGTGTTATTTTTAAAACAAGTGACATACCATGCTAAGGCAGATGTGTTGTATTGAAATTTGTGACTTGTAGTTGTGAACTTCAGAAACATCATCCCTGCAGAAAGGGGTTTGATTTCACTGAGTTTAAGTCTAGAGCTGCTCCTAGGAAGAAACCAACAGAGCTTTGATTAGCTGCTTCTCTAGCCCACAGAGCAGGTTCCAATTTCCTTGCAGTTGGAACAGAACTGCTGGTCTCCATAGAGGAAAAAATTACATCAAAGTAATCATTTAAAGCAGCAAAGCACTTGTCTTTGATGACCATATGGCAATTCCTGACATCTTGGCTGAACAAGAAAAATAAATGTCTATTTGACTCCAGAGACTAATATCTCCCAGGCAGAAACCATTGTAGGTGTGAGGAGATGCTAATGAGCAGCAGAGGGTTTTGTTTGAGTGGACAGTGCAGCTATCCAAGCTGGCTCAGCTTCCTAGTGCCTTTGTAGCAGGGGGCTGGACTATTGGGTGAGGAGGTGCCCAAAGAGGAAGCTTCAGTTCATTTTCTCCACAGTTGACACAGAAATTTTGACAAATTCTCTTTCTCTGTGCCCTCTACTGTTCCACCTGGCTAGTTATCACCAAGATGGCTTATTAATGAATTGATCTGTTGTGCAAATACTCTTGAATCTAACAGCCTTCGTAGTCTGATTGCCTGGATTAAAATTGGAATATAATACTTATTAGGATCTTGCCTTAAGCCAGCTCGTTCGTCTATGTCCCAGATTTCTTATCTGTACAGAGTAGATCATAATCTTTTCTCCCTGTGAGGTTTTGGGGAAAGTAATTAAAATGCATCCCTCGAGCGTGGTAATCACTATAAATGTGATCATATGATTTGATGATAATGAGGAGGATATTAATGCCCATCACCAGGAGGATTTTCTTATTTTGAATTGTACCTTTCCTCTAATTTCCTGACCATCTGTACTCACTTGCCAATGTTTGGGAACAGCATCAGCTAAGTATTAGGGATACAGTCAATAGCTAAGAAATAACGAAGTTTAAGTGTTCAATTTGGCTGTGGAAGGAGCAAGATCATCTATTTGAGGGTCAAATAGGAGACTAACCCCTAGCAACCCCATGGACCTGCAGTCTGAACTAAGAAAGTAGAAATGCTATTCTTTCCAAGCATTATGTTAGGGGGCAAGAGTGTATTTCATTAATGAACTGGGTAAGTTTGGGTAGCCTAGAGATAGGCTGGGATAATACTACAATAGTCCAGTATACACACGCACGCACACACACACACACACACACACACACACACACACACACGAGTCTGGTTTCTCTGGTTTTATTTCTTGTACCCCAGGTTTGGGTAACCCAGAGATAGGCTGGAATAATACTACAATAGTCCAGTATTCACACACACACACACACACACACACACACACACACACACACACACACACACACACACACACACACTGAATCTGGTTCCTCTGGATTTATTCCTTGTACCCCAGGTTTGATGCAAGAACTGATGTGGTTGAGGGCGATTTCCAGGATTTGGATGATAGCTTTTGAATCAGTCATCTTTTAAAATTTTTTATTGAGACCAATATGAGTTATAAGTCTTTCACAGTTGTATTTAAGGTATATAGTGGCAGTGAATTAGGGCAATTCCCACCACCAGTGTTGATCTCCCTCCGCCACTGTTCCTAGCATGCATCTCATGTCGCCACCCTTAGCCCCGTGGACTACTAGTGTAACAGGTCCCTTTTGTGTATAGATTATTGTAGTTTGGATCTCTTTGAATAAGTCATTTTGAGATATCCTTTCTTTGTTGTGTTTAGCACTTTGTCCCAACATAGACAACAACGTAAGTATTCTGGAAAAATTAGTCATTCATGAAGGGGAATTTATTTTCCTCCCTTTCAGGAATGGTATAACAGTAGGCACTCTTATCACCTTCTGTACAAATGTCAGGAGTGTAAGGGCTAAAGGAACTGGGCTTTATAACTCATGTTTAGCGACAACCAGAAAAATAGGACAAAATAAATGACATTTTGATTTGCACTATTATTTATCTGACTCACCTGTTTAAAATGTGAATAATCTAGTCAAGTCAAGCAGATATCAAATATGCCCAGATAAAATTTCACTTTATTTAAACATGGATAATTAACTCAAATACATAAGGACTTTACAGGGAAAGAGAAATGGTATTTTTGCAATTTAGAATTTTGTAGTCTAGCTGGGAAAGATCTGTACAGGACAAAAAAATCTATCAAAATATTGTGAAATAATGCTGAATCGTTCCTGAAACTCATTAAGTGCAAAATCTCTTTATTTTTCCACCAAGAGAAGCAGAAATGGGTGAAGAAACACCAGCTAATTATTTACTTGGTCTTATTAACAAGTGAAACAGATTTTTTTATTCAGTATCTTAGGTCTCATGGGACTCTTGTAGAAGTTACCAAACTTATTTGTCCTTTTGCCCATATTCAGAAAAAAAAAAAACCCAAACATAACTCATTGTCTTTGTAAATCTCTTTTAGGAACAAAAAAAGCAGGTCCTCCTCCAAGTTTCCTAGAGGCTGCTACCACTCCCATAGGTTGTTCCAGCAAGGGGGCTGGGAGAAGATGGGCATGGGGCCCTCTTTGGGAAACCCTGGGAAGGTGAATTGCTGTGAAATGTAGGCAAAAACTAGAGGACATAGAAGAAGCCCTTCCTAGTGCACTTAGAAATCCAGGTAACTTAAACTCAAAGAAAAATATTTAAATTTGTCTCACCTCTCTTAGAAGGCTTGTATTATTCTAATTTTCCCCAGAAGACAATTAACTGCTAAAAGTTAATTTAGCAAAGAAAAGTTAAATGGAGAAAAGTTAAATGAATTATCAAGGAATCAACTATTTGCCTCATTCCAATAAGGAAATCCAGTTTTTCAGGGACTCATAATTTTGTCTGTTTCTCTCTTTCTCTCTCTTCTTTCTCTCTCTTTCTCTTCTTTCTCTCACTTTTTCTCTCACTTCTTATCTCTTTCTCTTCTCTCTCTTCTTTTTCTCTTTCTCTCCTTCTCCTCTCTCTCTCTCTCTCTCTCTCTCTCTCTCTCTCTCTCTCTCTCTCTCTCTCTCTCTCTCTCTCTCTCTCTCTCATTCCCATCCCCTCTCTCTCTTTTTGGGCCATGCCCAGTTTTACCCACCAGCTCAGGACATAGATCCTGGCTCTGTGCTTAAAGGTAACTCTGAAAGTGCTCAGACTTTATATGTGGTGCCTAGGATAAAAATGGGTTTGTCTTCATGAAAAGCCAGCACCTTAAGCCCCAGCACAATCTCTATGCCCTTTTCTTTTCTTTTTTTTCTTTATGGTGTGGGGCACCCCCTAGTGGTTCTTAAGGCCCCAGAGGCCACTCCAGTGATACTCAACCTAGTTTTGCCTGCCTCATGACTGGTAATGCTGGGGAGGGGTTGGGGTTCGGGGACCAGAGTCATACCAAAGGTGCTGGGGGCATGTGCTGCTGGATTGAACTTTTAGGGCCTCACACAGGAAGACATTTGCTCTACCCCTTTGAGTTATCTGTCTGGCCCTCTCTTTTGTCTTCTACTAGAGAGTAGAATGGGAAAGTTGCTACCTGAATGTGGGGTTATACAAAGTCGTCATGGAGTTTAATGTGGTACAAAACCAGAGGATTTACAATGTTTATATAATTTTAAGTGTCAAATGCAAATGCAAAGTGTCTTGAGTGAGTTGGAATCGGTTCTAAATTGAAATAGTAGAAATGATTATCTTTTCTGCACTACTTTAGGGGCCGGACTGGTGGCGCAAGTGGTAAGGCATCTGCCTTGCACGTGCTAGCCTAGGATGGACCACAGTTTAATCCCCCAGTGTCCCATATGGTCCCCCAAGCTAGGAGTGATTTTTGTGCAAATAGCCTGGAGTAACCCCCCCGAACGTCACTGGGTGTGGCCCAAAAACAGAACAAAAAAATCCCAAAACAAAAAAACCCACCCCACCCCAAACTGCACTACTTTAACATGTCATTTCTATTCTTATACCAACTTCCCTTATTTAATAGCTCTCCATGGATGCATCTTGTTGTCCTTGAAGCTGTGAAATTTTTAAGTCTTTTATTTTTTTTTCTCTGAGGAAAGATTCTATGGGTTTTTTCTCTCTCTCTCTTTTTCCCCTTTTCTTTTCTTACTTTGGATTACTTTCTTTCATTGATATCCAGGCTACCAAAAACACCTAGTGAGTTTGGCATGTGTGTATAAATTAATATTTTTCAGGTAATAAAACTCGCTTAAAATAAAATAGATTAAGTGGAGAATATTTTTCCCACAGCTTCTTTCTCGAACAAAAATAACCCAGCCCAACCCCTCTCTCCTTCACTGAATGGAGCATCTGTTGCCCCTGTGCTGATCTGAAATAGCTCTTTCTGGTTGGGGTGAGGGGCCGAGGGGTGTTCTGAGATGCATTATGGATTTAATTTTAAAATTAGTATTGCCCTTAAATAGTTCCCTGAATTATGATGAACTTAAAGGAAAACCTGTATTTTAAAACATAATTATAGTTAAATTTTGGCCTCTACTGATCAGTATTAGCTGAAGCATGTGCTAAAACATTTTTTAAGATATTAAATCACTCATCTAAAATACTGTGGCAATCTTAGGTTGATGAATAAACATGTTATTTAAATGTTTCATGAGTTTAAGTTAACACCATTAATATCTTATTCTCATCTAGTGTTACAGGTTTAGGACTTAAAACAAAATAAATATAAAGCAAATAACTAATTCTGATCACTCTGAAAAAAATCTATAACTAGTTAGAAAGTAGCTTCTTTTTTCAGGGGCCTCACTGGGCAACGTTCAGGGACTACTCCTTGTTCTGTGATCAGTAGTCACTTTTGGCAGAACTCATGGGTACATATACTGTGCTGGGGATTGAACCCAGGACTTGGGCATGCACAGTATGTGCTAAACCCATTGAACACTCTGCCTGGTCCAGTTTTTGTTTTGTTTTGTTTGTTTCTGTTTCTGTTCCCCACTCCTCCATTTTTTCCACACTGGCAGTACTCAGAGCTTACTCCCGGCTCTGCACTCAGAAATCAAGTCACTCCTGGTGGGCTTATGGCAGGGGTGGCGAACAAGTTCGACACAAAGAGCCAAAATTTTAAACTGTGAGAGTCAGAGAGCCACACCACGCAGTGACTTGCCAAAACAGACAAACACTCACACAAAAGCATATAATTTGAACAATAATCTATTAAACACATATTGCATTTTGCCATTTTTAGTGAGGGTAAAAATCCTGCAGTGATGATGAGGGTGTGCTGCGTCCTCCTCACTAAGAGCTAATGGCAAGATGTGACCCAACATGTGACACATGGGTCTCCTCGTCTGCTGGCCCGTGCAGTTGTTTCGGAGGGATGAGAGAAGGGATGCCGCAGCCTGGAGGTGGGCTCGGAGATCTCTCCTCAGAGGTCCCTCCTTAGAAGCAGCAGAACAAAATCCAAACTTGCAAAGAGCCACAGTATACAAAATCATGATAAGAGGCAAAGAGCCGCATTCATTTTGGCCGGGTGCGTGTTCGCCACCCCTGGTTTATGGGATGATGGGGATCAAATTCAGGTTGGCCGATTGCACGGCAAATGCTCTACCTATTATGCAATAATTTCAGCCCTTAGAAAGTTGCTCTAGAGAGAAGTATGTAGTTTCATTTTGTATTTTGTCTTAAATAACTCGAATTCAGTAGCAATGCTATATTCTATTTTCAAATATCACTACTAACATGATTTTTAAAATCTTAAAAAATTGAAATTTTTGTTTTGTTTTGTTGGGGGGCTATACCTAGCAATGCTGAGGAGTTACTTCTGGCTCTGCACTCAGAAATCACTCCTAATAGTGATCAGGGGACCATATAGGATGCTGAGGGAATTGAACCTAGAATGACTATATGCAAGGCAAGTTTTCTGATCTGCTATAGTACCTCTCTGGACCCTGGATGATTAAAAAATGTTTCTAAGAAGCCTGTAACAAAGATTTTTTAAAATTAAAAGCCCTCCCCCCCAGTTCCTTTAATACTTGGTATTATGTGCTCTTAGAGATGAAAGGGAGATTTGGAACCTTCTTTTATAGCCTGTTCTCCAAAGCTGTATCTAATCCTTTAAGACACTTGATAGGTGCCAATCAATGCTGCTTTTTGTTCTTAATTTAGGTTAAACACGTCCCTAGGGGCTGGATTGATATTACAGTGGTATGACCCAGGTTTGATTTCTGGCTCCCCTGAGCACAAAGCTGGGAGTAAGTCCTAAGCATAGCCACAAAATAAAACAAATACAACAATAACAAAAAGGCAAGGTTATCTCAAGTGAGTTTGGAGGCAAAATATATCTATGGCTTGGATAATATTGGCATGATTCTAGGCACATCCTAGACACCCAGTAAATGAATTTTTAACTGATTTATTCAAACACTGTCAGCAAGGGGGAACGCCAATAATCTCCCAAACATTTATTCCATTTTGCAATGGCATCTTCATTACGGTCTAAAATCATCCACTCCTTGAATACTTTGAAGAATGACCTAATAGTGGTGTCAGCTGGGGCAAATAAAGCAATCCTGACCTGCAAGAAGACAGCAGAAGGCATGGTCAGTCATTGCTGTGCATTGGCCTTACTCCTGTCTTTAAATATGTCTCTTTCTCATGAGATCATCCTTCAAATGTTTGCTGTTCTCTGCTCCTGACACTTATATTTTTCAGGCTAAAGATTCCCATTACTCCTTCTGTTCAGAATAGTAACAGCTCAAGAGCTAGTGCTTAGCAAGAGTTTCCTGTCTCTTGGGAAAGGTTAAATACTTAGCATGCCCAATCTTATTGGATCCTCGCCACAATCCTATCAGCTATGGCTTTCAGAAGAGGAATTGAGGCTTACCCGAGGTTACTTAGATTACTTACTTAAAAAATAAGCGGCCAACTCATATTCAAACCATGTTCTGCAAGACGTGAAAACTCATGCTTTCAACCACTACTTTGCACGGCCTTTCAAACTGCGTGATTTCAAAACCTGTTTGCTTCTCCTGCTGTTAGTTTAACCCTGTTGTAAGTGAAATTTATTTCCCTTGCCATTCTGAAATAGTCCCTTTGTGAAGGAAAATTAAACCTTTAACACCCAGGACTTCAGCTTTGTAAGTCTCACTCTCTCCATGGCTAGCATAGCAGATGGGCTGGCTAACAAAATCTTGATGGGCACTGGCCTTCATGCAAAGGTAGAATCTCCTGGAGTGATTGCACAGCTCTTAGGGAAATGTTGGGAAATGCATAGGAAATGCATTGGTGGGCACTTTCAGTTGTGACAGATATTTTTTAAGGGGAGATACTTAAAAGAAAGAATTTGTATTGTAGCATATGGCCAGGGCCATTTATATATCAGGAAGTTTTCTATGCAAAGACTATTGAGAATTATCCTTTGAAGTCCATGGCACAATGTGGTTAAACTCCCCAGACATCAGGAAAACTTGGAGAACATTCAATAAGTACATGAGGCTAGTATCTATTCCTTTTCCTAGTGACCTGGTCAGTACTTCCTTAAGGGTCACATGAGATGTGAATCAGTCAAATGAAGATCTGACAAAATGGGTATATTTGTGCCAACGTTCTTTCACAAACTCATTTTCATTAGCATCTAGCTGAATCTGGAGATATTTTTATGATATCCTCAATAAAAATATAAGGTAATTCATTTTCATATAATGGGGAAGAGATCAAAGTCCCAAGTGTATTTCCTAAAATTATTTTGGGGGAGAGAGAATTGTTAGTTTTACCTTTATTGTCATTTTTGAAACCTTTTTGGGGTGGGCACGATCAGAAGACCTATTTGTCCATCCATCACGCCCACTGCCTCCACCCATGGCTGTAAGTCACCGTCGTGCTTCCGCCCCCTTCTTTCTGCTTTCTCTCTCTGTCTTCTCTCACTTAAGCTAGCATGTATTTGCTTATACCTTTATGTTGAAAACACTTTTGATCTCTTTAGAGTTCCTCTAGGTTTTCCTATTAGACAAGAGCAGCTTTTTATACCTTTTGTTTCCATGGTAATACCATTCTAGGGCCACTTTAGAAAGCTACTAATTTCATGTGCTTGGGAAAAGTTGGAGTGTTATGGGCGAACGCAGTAAATATCAGCCTACCTGTAAGAACAGAACAAGTTGACAAAAACACTTTAGAAACATTTCGAACCATGGTTATGAAACGATGTGAGCATAATATATAGATACATATTTTTTCCTCTTTTTTAATACTGCAATCAGTGAAATTTGGAAAATGAAGCCCGCACTGCAGGCAAATGACTTGGGAGCATTAGCATGAAATTTAATGTTCACTAATAAGCTCAAGGCAGAAAAAAACCAAATTAACTGGAGGCATTAATTTAAAACTCAACAGTCTATTAGAAGCTTGGAAACTTGTTTCTGAATTTTCAGCAATTTTTCTCGAGTTTTCATAAGTTCTGTTCTTGGGAAGTTGGAGGAAGGTGTGGGAGTAGGAGCATTTTCCTTGAACTGTTTGCCTTTTGGTGAAAGAAAGATTGTTTTATTTTTTAACTGAGGAAATCTACCTGAAATATTTTTTTTAACAATCTGGGGCACAGACCAGAATTTATAGAAAAATTTACTAAAGTTGGTTTAAGGAAGGGCAAGCCTAAAAAGCAAAGATCGTTTTGGGTAAAATAAGCCTTAAAAACAACAACAATAACAAAAAAGCTTAAGTCTCTAACTATATGTGAAAGGCAAAAAAAAAAATAATCATACTTTTGGGTCAACTCTGACTCCTACAATTCTGCTCTTTGTTATCTCATAATGGAGGAGAATGAAAGAAAGAGAAAGGCAGGAGAGAGGAGAGAGGAAAGAGAAAGAAAAATTAAGAGGAAGGCTAAAGGTATGCGGCAAATTGACCATGTTTATTTAGAGAGAATGAAATAAACATCATCCATGAGTGAATGAATAAAACTTCCTTCCAGCCCTAGTGTGAAATTCATGTTTAAAATAATAAGCAAAAAGTGATAAGCAAGAATCACTTTTAAAATATATTAAAAATGATAGGCAAAATAAATCACAGGAGAAATATTGAGTCATGCCACTCATATGTAGCATGTGAAGAATCAATACAAGTGAGAAAATTCCAATAAAAATGACTCTGACAATTGAGTTACCCATGGAGGGGAATAGATTGAATATACCCACTGACTATGATAGAGACAGGTTGCTGATATATATCATGCAATAATGGTGTACCCTTAACATATAGACATTTATATTCTTGTAAACTAATTTTGTCTCAGTAAATTAAGAAAGCTCATATTGGGGCAAGAGCCATAGTATAGTGGGTAAGGAGCTTGTCTTGTATGAGACTGACCAGAGTTTAATTCTTGGCATCTCATATGGTCCCCTGAGCCTGCTGAGCTTAGAGTCAGGAGTAGGACTCTAGCACAGTCTAAGCTGGTCCAAAATTCAAACAAAAAAAAGATGCTTTATGCTGAATTTATTAAAATTACCTTTGGAATAATGAATGTTATGTCAAATATCTAGGTACATATTTTTTAAAATATTTTATAACTTTATTTAAAAACTTGGATTACAAAAATGATTGTAGTTGGGTTTCAGTCATATAAAGAACACCCCCCTTCACCAGTGCAACATTCCCATCACCAATGCCTCAATCTCCCTCCATCCCACCCCACCCCCACCTGTATTTGAGACAGGCTTTCTACTTCCCTCATTCATTCACATTGTTATGTTAGTTGTCAGTGTAGTTATTTCTTTAACTGCACTCCCACTCTTTGTGGTGAGCTTCATATCATGAGTTGGACCTTCCAGCTCTCATCTCTATAGTCTCTGAAAGTTATTATAAAAATGTCTTTTATTTTTCTTAAAACCCATAGATGAGTGATACTATTCTGTGTCTCTTTCCCTCTGACTTATTTCATTCAGCATAATAGATTCCAAGTACATCCATGTATAGGAATATTTCATGATTTCATCTCTCCTGATGGCTGCATAATATTCCATTCTATATATGTACTAGTTTCTTTAGCCATTCATTTGTTGAAGGGCATCTTATTCGTTTCCAGAGTCTGGCTATTGTAAATAATACTGCAATGAATATAGGTGTGAGAAATCAATTTTTGAATTGTATTTTTGTGTTCCTAGGGTTTATCTCTAGAAGTGGTATAGCTGGATCATATGGGTGCTCAATTTTGAGTTTTTTGAGGGATCTCCATATAGTTTTCCATAAAGGCTGGAGTAGACAGCATTCCCACCAGCCGTGAATGAGAGCTCCTGTCTCTCCACATCCCTACCAGAATCGATTGTTCTTGTTCTTTGTGATATGTGCCAGTCTCTGTGGTGTGAGATGGTACTCCTTGTTGTTTTGATTTGTATCTCCCTGATGATTAGTGATGTGGAGCATTTTTTTCGTGTGTCTTTTGGCCATTTGTATTTCTTCTTTGAGAAATTGTCTGTTCATTTCATCTCCCCATTTTTTTGATGGGGTAGATGTTTTTTTCTTGTTCAGTTCTGTCAGTACCTTGTATATCTTAGTTATTAGCCCTTATCTGATGGGTGTTGGGTGAATAGTTTCTCCCATTCTGTGGGTTGGTTTTGTATCCTAGGCACTATTTCCTTTGAGGTCCAGAAGTTTCTCAGCTTAATATATAGTACTATCTGTTTATCTCTGCTTCCAATTGTTTGGGGAGTGTTATTTTCTCCTTAAAGATACCTTTAGTCTCAATGTCATGGAGTGTCATACCTACATGTTGTTATATATACCTTATAGTTTCAGGTCTATTGTCAAGGTCTTTAATCCATTTGGATTTGACCTTTGTGTATGGTGATAGATGGAGATCCGAGTTTGCTTTTTCGCAAGTGGCTGGCCAGTAGATACATCTTTTTTTTTTTTTAAGCTCAAAAGGCTTGAACAATTGTAATGAAATTTTCACAAGTGTTTTTCCCCCAAGAGACAGAATGTGGAAAGCTAAAAACATAGGACCACAAGTTGTCTGAAATGGTTCACTAAAATAGGGGCTTCCTGTCAGGAAGAATTCAAGAGTCCTGCCTCTAAGGAAAGGGAAGTTGAACTGTATGAAACTCATTCATTTTCTTATTACTACTTATGAGACCTATTTAAACTAGGTCTGTTAAACCTAGGGAGGGAGAGTTTACCATGGCTGATAGATTTGGAGCTCAAGTCATTTCTTTAGCCTTTGTGGCTCCAGATAATCATTCTTAGTTTCTTTGTTTCACAGATAGTATCAAATCTTGGTCAATAGCACTTATGTTCCATTTCTCCAGGAGATGAAGTACAAAGGAAGTGAGGTCTTTGACTTTTATAATCAGACTGTTGATTTTCCATCATTCACACATTAAAACTTCCACCACATTGAAGGTTATCTGGATCCTGCCTTAGAGAGCAGCAATTACAGATGGGTTGGTAGAACCAGTACAAACATCAACCCACCCAAGTCCTAGGCAGACTCCTTCCCTTTCTCTTCACTCAAAAGTTTAGGAGCACCTTGATACCATTTTCATGTTGACCTCCACTATTAGTCTTACTAAAATATGTAGGAGTGCTACAGATTATGTTCCTTCTGGGAGGTCTTATTAACTATGGAACAACCCTGGGCCGCCTCTATTTCTCCTAAACCTCTCCATTTGAGGTCCCCTTTCTGCTTTTAGTCAGTTGCCTAAACTTCTTGCAGAATCTATCTTCGTTTATCTACTGTGTTTGTGTTTTAAAGTACATTTCCCCACAGGTTATTCTATATATCACACATAGTTTTTCATACTGTTTGCTATTGACATTTTACCGATACCAATTAATTATAGAATTTTACCTCTTAACGTCCTCCTCCCCCCTTTAGGATATATTTAAATATTCCCTCTGCATACTTGAATAACCTAATGAGCAGTGTTATAATTTGTTTTGCCTTAGATGTAAACCAAATTAGGAAAACTAAAGAGAATTAAAGAATCAATTAAAGAATTGATTTACCCTATTTTTTTCTGCTGTTCTTCTTTGCCAGTATTCCAAGTTTTCCTTCTGTTATCTTTTCCTTTATGTTCAGCAAACTTCCTTAGCCATTCTTGAAAAAAAGTTTTATATTGATATTCTGTGATACAATATTATTAATTATGGTTTCTTATGTACATAATTCTAGCACACCAGTGTACCTACCTATCTCTCTCCCAAAGACCTCAATGCCTCTCTTTTATAATCTTCTGTCTGCAACAACTCAGCTGCTTGAATTTGTGCTGTGTTGCCTTTGGTTCCTTTCTGTCTTTCTTTAGAGATACTTTTAGTGTAGATTCATTAGCAACAGTCTCTTAATTTCCCTTCACATGGAAAAAGAATACCTGATGAATATATTCTGTGGATAAAGAATCTGGACTTGAGAGTTTTCTACTTTCAGTATTTGAAAAATGTTGCACCTGTTCCTTCTGACCTTTGATTTATTATTTTTTTAATGAGAAATTCTCTGCCATTGAAACTGTTTCCTCTTGTTATTCATCCCTAGTTAATGCATTGTTTCTCTTTGGCTCCTTTAAAATTTGTCATTGTCTTTAGTTTTCATTGTCACCATGATGTGCTTTTGTATAAATTTCTTTAGGTTTATTGAATTTCAGCTTTACCGAGAACCTTAAATTTTCCCTTTGCCAAGTATATAAAGTTTTCAGCCATTATTTTTTCAAATACTTTTCAGATCACTTGTTTTCCTTTTCCTTCTTCAGGTCAGATCACAATCTGCTCAGATCACCTAAAATTCAGACATTTTAGTGTACCCACAGG
Source organism: Suncus etruscus (assembly GCF_024139225.1). Taxonomy (NCBI): domain Eukaryota; kingdom Metazoa; phylum Chordata; class Mammalia; order Eulipotyphla; family Soricidae; genus Suncus; species Suncus etruscus. The sequence goes on along the minus strand of NC_064848.1, from coordinate 136,295,935 downwards.
TTTTTGAAGTTCCACTTATTTTATTTTTTAAAAGTTTATTTCTTCTATTGTATTGAGTAATTTCTTTCTATCCTCAGACTCACAGATTCTTTTCTCTACCTCTTTCATGCTTCTGTCTAGCCATCTACTGAGTTGTTATTATCTTTCAGAGTTTTATTATGGTGTGCTTTAGATCCCAAATATTTGCTTGGGTCTGCTTTATATAATTTTTTTTTTGCTAAGAATTCCTATTTTTTGTTTTTCATTTACTTTAGAATGTTTGCAGTTTTGAGATTGATGTTCATTGACAGCAAGAACTAGGAATGCCTAGGTACCATTCCCATATTGACCTCCATTAATAAATAGTCTTTGTGGTGGTATGGCTGAGTGGTAAAGTTCTATGTCTCCATTCTGCCCTTGGACACTCTTCCAGAAAGGCATCAAACTTAGCAGAGATGAAAGTTCAATTTCCTTCTATCAGTTGGAGGCGCTGGGACACTTCAATATAGAGTGGGCCCCCTAATGGTCTTTGCTGATGGGAGAATATTCAGTTTTTCCTATGGTATTTTCTTTCTTTTTTGATTTTTGGGCCACACCCGGTAATGCTCAGGGTTACTCCTGGCTATGTGCTCAGAAGTTGCTCCTGGCTTGGGGGACCATATGGGACACCGGGGGATCGAACCGCGGTCCGTCCAAGGCTAGCGCAGGCAAGGCAGGCACCTTACCTTTAGTGCCACCGCCCGGCCCCTCCTATGGTATTTTCTATAGTACATTTGTGATGATCAAGTTTCTTCTTTAAAAGGGTTCATCTCAGTAAAAGACATTACTGTAATAATGCCCAGAGACAATAGAGATGAGGCTGGAAAGACCGGCTCATGTATGACGCTCATAGAATAGTGAGTGCAGTTAGAGAAATAACTACATTAAGAACTACCATGTCAATATAAATGAGTGAGAGAGGTAGAATCCTGTCTCAAATACAGGTAGGGAATGAATGGAGGAGGGAGAAAAGGAGGGGCATTGGTGGTGGGACTGTTGCACTGGTGAAGAGGAGTGTTCTTTTTTTGGCTGAAACACAACTATAATTATGTTTGTAATCATGGTGCTTAAATAAAGATATTATTTGAAAAATAAAATAAAAGTGTTTATTTATCTCTTATTTTGGTTCTTTGGACACAGAAAGGATATGGGCTTATGCATTTTGCTCAGTTCTCTGGAATTCGAGGAGAAAGAAAATCTAGGATTTCACATCAAGCCATTTCTTGAATCCTGATATTCTTAATTTTTTGATAATTTCTTTATTGTTTTCCTTTTTTGTTTGTTTTTGGATCAATCCAGTAGTTCTCAAGCTTTACTCCTGGTTTTGAGCTCAGGAATTACTCTGTACAAGCCTTAGGGGACCATATAGGATGATGGGGCTTGAAGCCAGGTTGGTCACTTGCAAGGAAAGCCCTAAACCCATTGTACTATTGCTCTGATCCCTCTTTGACTTCTATCAGTCTTCTTAGATTTTTTTTTAGGTGTAATGTAAAATGTCTTTATACACACACACACATATATATATACACACACACACACACACATATATATATATATATCTAGGGGAAAATTGTATAAAATTAAAATACTTTTCCTCTCCAATTATCTTTTGTTCTTTACCTTTATCCATCCTATACACACCCTTTATATAGATTCATTGTCAAGAGTGACTGAACATCACAGAACTTGGTGTGGTTTTACAACTATTCAGTAATTCTTAAGGAATCTTAGATTGGAATAGGAGTTACTGAAGGATAGAATCAGCCTAGAGCTCTATAGCAATTAGGTGATCTGGCTTAATGACATATTTTGTGATTCAGTGACTGAGTACAATTCTTGCTTCTACTGGTGATTGTTACATAACCTTGGTATAGTAATTAATCTCCTTGAATTTTATTGAGCTTACTATAAGAAGATTGTAATTGCCACGTGTTTTTGTTTTGTTTGTTTTGTTTTTGGATCACACCCAGTGGTGGTGCTCAGGAGTTACTCCTGGCTCTGTGCTCAGAAATCACTGCAGCCAGGCTTGGGAGACCATATGGGATGCCAGAGATCTAACCATGGTCAGCTGCATGCAAGGCAAACACCCTATCCACTGTGGTATCACTCTGGCCCCAAGGAAGTAGCATGTTTTTATGCCTTCTATATACTAGACGTTAGAAGCAAAGGATATTATTATTAAACAGATTATAAACTCTCCAGATCATTTGTTAATAATCTGATCTTTGCAAGGAAAGAAATAGCTTCAAACTCAAAGAGCTCATTGCTTCATGTAAACCAGTCATGATTAATGATAAGTCCCACAATTGGTATCTTTCTATTCCTAGTACTGAATCCAGATAAGAATATCAGTTAGAATATAGAGCAGCAAGGATGATTTCTCTAAGAATGTGTGGTAGAATTCTTTTGAAAGCAGTAGGTGGTTTGATAATGTTATGCTGAAACTTCCATTCTCTGTTTGAAATATTTCCTACCATTAGAAGAAAATTAAGGGACCTTGGAGAATGTTTCTCTGGCCCCAAAGGAGAACCAGAGGAATGAGTCACTGCTAGTATTTTAGGCAATGTTTTGCTGCCAATAACATTGCTTGAGTGCTCAGAGACTTAAGATTGGTGTCTCAGCTCCAACCTTCCAAGTCCGCTGAGAGGGGTGAATGGAGGGATTTGGTAATTTTCATCCAGGAAGAAGTATAAATTTCTAAGTTCCAAGAAACAAGGGAGCCTATTCTTCACTCCCCGAGCTGTTGGGCTTACTGTGAATGCTTTGATATAGAGTCCCTGGAAGCCTTTTGACCTTTGTGGAGATTGAATTGATAATGCCAACTTGGAGCACTTGTCAAGATAAGTAGCATTGGTCAGGTTCCCTAGACTCCTAATGTTTTTCGTAAATGTTTTTTGGGCCATACCCCATGGTACTCAGGTATACTCCTTACTGCACTGACAAATGACTTTTGGCTGTGCTTGGGTGTCCATATGGGATACCAGGCACTAAACCTGGGTCAGCTGTATTCAAAGCAATTATCCTACCTATTGTACTATTGCTCCAGCTTCAACCCCTAGTTTCTTAAACTAAGTTATGATCCCAAATGGATAACTTAAAAATTAAAGATCATTATCAATAATTTTTGGTTAATATACCTATTTTGTAGGTCTCAATACCAAAGTCATGACAAAAAGGATTGAGAATGGAAAGTTTCAGAGTCTCTGCTCCAGACTAGGGTTTCTTTGGCAATGTTTTCCTTAAAGATTATTTTCAGGAGAAAGAATGTGGTTTCCAGTCAAGGCTTGTTGTCAGCCTTCTCCCGTGGAGGTTCTGTAATATTAATTATACCAATGTCTATTCTGTCTTAAACCAAAGATGTAGGGATTTTGTATCCTTATACCATTTATTATTTAGTAAAGAACAGTTTAACTGGAAGTTAAGATCATTCCCAGGTTATGTTCGGTAAGATAGCTCTGTTAGGGCAATTCTCTGGAAGAGGTAATAGGTGGGGAGAAAATGGGCAGAATATAGTACCAGTCTTCATCAGTGGTGCCATTTGGAACCCATTTGTTTGGCTAATGAAAGATCTGGCTTCTTTTCCTTTGCTGTATGGCCATCAGCAAATCATTCAGTCTTTCTTTTTACTAGAAAGGATCAGCAAAAGTGAGCTTTAAGTCAGATAGTACTGAGTTGACTCAAATCTTTTGTTGAGAACATTGTGTTTAGGAAGATAGGGTTTTTCCTGGCCTGTGGTCAATGAGAACTTCCAAGAGAATAGGGGGAAACTTTGAGATAATTATCACATGACATGAAGCCTGGGGAAGAATCTTTGAGGGACAGTAAAGCATAATTCTTGAGTTGGTGGCTAAAATTAAGCCTGCATTGGCCTAGGACTATATGTCTGGGTTGCATGTCTGGGTTACCAAGGTGATAACAAGAAAGCCCCCTGGGGATATTAAAAAATTTCACTCAATATTTCAGGAAATAAACACAAAAACAAGAGTTCTTACCCCTTTCCTGAGTGTTTGCAATGGAAATCTACTCTAGTTAGAATTTTGCGTTCAGCATTTGGAATTTCAGTTTCTTGAATTTTATACATCTTTCTCTGATTTTAAGCACATATATCTCAGTGAGTTCATTCATAATTTGATTGGCTTTTTAATAATATTATGTCATAAGTTTTTGACTCATTATTGCAGTCTGTGCCTTAACTTGGGGATGATATCATTGTTTTGTGTTTTCATATGTACTTATGTACAGACAACAGACAGCAATAGGGATTTGTGGAATGGATGTTAGATGGAAGAAGTGAAACCTTTATAATGTTATCCCAGAGCTTTCTCAGGAGAGTTGAGCTCTTCATTCTCATGCAATTTCCTTCTCTAGGATGAGTCTTATTATGAGACAACTTCACTGTTATATGATACCAGAGGCTCAAGTTCTATTTTCTGACTCATCCTGGAATAGTATCTTGCTCAAAAGGATTCAGTGTTTGTCCCTGAAATGTGTTTGATTTTTCCTAAAATTATGGGTCATGCTAATCAAACATACTTATTGGAAGCTTCTTCATTTCTGCAGGATTTGTTTTTATTAAAATGATTTTACCATGTCAAACTTTAGTTCATCCCACAACTCTTCTAAGCTGGTAATGTTTTCATTATGGAGTTATATCACAGATAAAATTGGCAGATTTTGGAAGAAAATTTGTATAGGTTTCTTTGGCACACATGCATTTGAGTTGGCTTTTTCTGGTTGAGTTTCTTCTCTGGGGCTGGATGTTTTGCAGTTTTCAAGATTAATTACTTTATTAAAAGAAAGACTGAGTTTTTATGGGACCAGTATTATTTTCCCCGTTTTCCAAAAGAGGTTCTGCATAACAATAACAAGACTCCTATTCCTGGAAGAAAAGTATCAGTAAGACATAGCAGAAAGAAAGTCAGACATAAGTTTATGGGTTGAGCTGCATCTTGACATGAGTTTGGTGTTACTTAGTGGATTGACCATTCCAAAGAATTTCATTTGGGAGTGTGTTCTGTCCACATGCTTCTTCTCTGGGTGGAGCTTCTGGGATGGATGTGGAGATTCATGGGCACATCACTAGATTTGCATGAAGAATATTGTAGCTGTTGCCTCCTGCTGATTTTTCTTTTTCTGAAGTCTTAAAATATCTATGGTCATAAATAGTGGCTTATTTAAAATTCTCTGCATGCCTATAAAATTGTACAATTTAGAAAGAAAAATTAATAACTTTATGTACCTCCTTAGGAGATTTAGTGAAAAATATGACTTATGGAATAATTTTGGTCTTTTCTGCACTTTATATTTTAGTCTGTGCTAGCAGCTGACATTCAAAGAATGACATGTCCTTACCTGGCTGAGATGTCACAGTCACACCTATCATCACTTGCAACTAATGATGATTGATGGTAGTCAGAAAAGTTCTCCTATGTCAAGAGGGCACTTGGAAGAGAGGTTATAAAGAGCAGTTCTTACCATTTGAAAGCTTTTGTTATCACTCATGCTTTGATGCAGCAACACATTGTAGTTCTTGGCAAAATGAGAGGCTAGTTTTAGAAGTTACGGCTACAACCAACTCTTACCTGCCAAACTATAAAGACAAACTATTTTGATGATTAAAGGATGGAATCCCTTTGTGTTTTGTTGGGAGCGGAACTGAAAGGTACATAATGACAGACAGAACCATTAGGAGGCATGAAGGGAAAAGCTCCAACAAAGCTGAAAGTGTTCTGAGCTAGAAAGGAGTTGACACTCTTTGAACATTTATGTTCAAATAATGTATAGTCCTTTATCTCCAAAGACCATACTACTGACCCACTGTTAGTAGAGCAGGTGCTATGGTATTTTGCCAGCAGAGGGAATAGATTTTATTCAGATTTGTCTTCATATGCTTTCCAGAGATCTCCTTTGGGATCAGTTATCCCTGAAGCCTGAGAAAAGGTAAAGCTGGACTGTGATGGCTATTGCATTTGAGTGCTTGCGTTGCACCACATACCTTTCTAAATACTTAGATGAATCACCTTAATTATTCATTCCTAGCATCTAAGAAGTTAGGGATGTTTCTAAGTCCTGTTTTATAGATGGGAAAACTAAGGAACAAGAGGCTAAGTATCTTGCCCAAGAGCATGCATGTGCGTGCTGGTGCGTTTTCTCTCTCTCTCTCTCTCTCTCTCTCTCTCTCTCTCTCTCTCTCTCTCTCTCTCTCTCTCTCTCTCTCTCTCTCTCTCTCTCTCTCTCTCTCAGACAGAAGCTCGGCTATTATGGCACAGCTGGAATTCAGATACACTCAGGCTAATGTCAGGGCTTCTCCATTATATATAGTTAACAATTGAGAACATGGATTCTGGAGTCCAAGAAACATGGATTCAGATCCTGACTGATTACCTATAAGCTTGACAAGTTTGGCAGCATTATTGACAGGCATGAAAAGAAAAAGGCAGGCATGAAAGAAATCTGCTATAGATCATGACATACAAAAAGCACTCAGTAAAATCTATCTGCAATTGTTAACACTTTTTTACAAGTTTAGAACAAGTTTAGAAGCTAAGAGGTGATGGTCCTCTACTTGAAGAATTGTAAGAGAAATATTACATTTAGTGTGGATGTCTAGGCCCCACTCATGAGAAATTTTTATTGGGTCTTGAGGATGATGAGTAACCAAGTCTAGGAAGCTGAAAATTTGGGGGTTCTTCCAAAAATTCTCAGGGGATACAGTTACTTGTCCTAGTGATCCTTAGTCTTTTGGGTCTGAACATTCATTGTTCAATGGTGATATATTCAATGGTGATATGATGCTGTTGGGAATCAGTGTTGGTAGATGCCAAAAGGCCATCCTGGCTATATTTAGTTATCCATGGATCCAAGGCATGATTGGGGGACCATTCCTCAGGAAATGAACTGAAGGTCTCATATGCATTAAACATGTGCTCCAGATATTTGAGTTATCTCCCTGATCTCAGAACCTATGCATTTTTTGGTTTGGGCCAAACCTGCAAGTACTCAGGGATTATTACTAGCTCTGCTCTTAGGAATCACTCCTGGCAGGCTTGAGGGACCATATGGGATGCTGGGGATAGAACCAGAGTCGGCTGTGTGCAAGGCAAGGCTGTGTGCCTATCTGTTGTGTTATTGCTCTAGCCCAGAATCTACATTTTTATTAATGACTAGTAGGTAAGGATGTGTGCTCTGCAGGATTCTTATGGAGTAGTTCTGTGATATGGTAACCACAGTTTTGAGTTGGCTTCCCTGTTCTCTGCTTATCCTGGAAATGCTGATTAGACAAGGTTTTATTTATTTATTTATTTGTTTGTTTGTTTGTTTTTGGGTCACACCTGGCGATGCTCAAGGATTACTCCTGGCTCTGCACTCAGAAATCACTCCTGGCAGGCTCAGGGGACCATATGGGATGCTGAGAATCAAACCCAGGTCAGTCCTGGGTTGGTTGTGTGCAAGGCAAATGGCCTACTGCTGTACTGTCTCTTTGACTCTAGACAAGATTTTACACTGTATCAAATTTCATAACTGATTTAGACATAGATTTATGATCAAGCAATGGAATCAATTACAGAGGTTCCACAAACTTTTTCTTAACCATTGACTAGACAATAAACCATCCAAAGAAAATGGTTTCACAGTTTCAATATTAGCCATTTGTAGAATGTGTACTGGAGGTAAGCCCTGGAGTAATCAATATACTTTTAGAGCTGGAAGGGATCTTAGGCATCTTTGAATCATATCCTGCTTCTACAGATGCCAAAGCTGAGGACATATTTGAGAGCAAATTGAAACAAGAGACTTTGATCTTTTTTGTTCCTCTAGTCACCTTGGGACTTGGGTTTTGGTGATAGAATGATGTTTGCATTAAGTCATGACTAACATTATGGCATATCACAGTACCTCAACAGAGAAAAAAATCTAAAAATTTTGAGATATTTGTGTTTTTTTGTAATATATTTCAACCCTTGCTAGGTTGACAGCAGAGGGGTCTCTCGTCTGCCTGTCACTGTATGTTCTTTCTCACTGCATGTCCAGTCAGTAATTGCTTACTGATTCTTTGTGGTATAAACTTTTTGTCAACTGTTGTTCCTGGCACAGTTTCTTTACCTATCTCTCACATTTGCTCCTAACAGAATGAGCCTTGTGACATTTTTTGCACTTAATTGACATTTTTTTCCATTTGTTCTATTTCCTGAGATGCAATTTGCTGGCACACCTGGAGTTATCTCTTACTTTCCTCATTTGCAGTTGTCATTGATCACCTTATCATGACATGAATGGAGCAGCTCCTATATAGGGCAGATAGGTAATAAAGAATACAGAGGAAAGCTTGTATGTATTTAATAAAGAAAAGAATACATGAAAAGATGATCTAATGTATGATTCTGATATGTATGATGAAAGTGGATAAAAGGCATGATATGAGAGATAAATGATATAGTGGGGGACTCCCTTTGACTAGGTGGTCAGGAAAGGCTTTACATTTGAGCTAAGACCCAGATGATGAGACATGAATCTAAAATGGAGAAGAATATTCTAGATGAAAGGGGAATTATGTGCAATGACTTGAAATGGGAATGAATTAGGAATCTTTCAAGAACAGAAGGAAGCCAGTGTGGACAAAATAGAATGAGCATGAGATAAATACTGAGAAAGGAGAGAGTAGGAGAGTGAGAGAGAGATCAGATCACATCTTATAAGAATCTTCCATTTATTTTAGCACAATTTATTTTAGTTTTTGCCCATGCATGCATTCAGTATTCTAAGATATTTCCTAACAGCTCCATGTTTTTTTTCACGTAAAAAATTTAAGTCTAAAACAAACCAAAACAGGGGGCCGGGTAGGTGGCGCTGGAGGTAAGGTGTCTGCCTTGCAAGCGCTAGCCAAGGAAGGACCGCGGTTCGATCCCCCGGCGTCCCATATGGTCCCCCCAAGCCAGGGGCAATTTCTGAGCACATAGCCAGGAGTAACCCCTGAGCGCCAAACGGGTGTGGCCCAAAAACCAAAACCAAAAAAAAAAAAACAAAAAAAAAAACCAAAACAAACATATAAAACCTAATGGTATATATAATGAAATGATGGCTTACTGGACTCAGTAAAGAAAATATTAGTGATCCAGAAGAGAAATAAGAAATATTTCTCTCAATGCAGCACAGAAACACAAGTGACTTGAAAAAGAGATGAAGAAATACAAAAGACAACATTTGAAGATTTGCTAGAGATCTCATTCAAGAAAGTTTACATAATTAGGGAGTATATAATGACCTATCACAACATTATCCAGTATAAATATAATGTAAGCCACTCAGATAATTTGTATTTGTTCATTCATTTTCCTCCAGGATTACTCCCAACACAGTGCATGGGGATTGCTCCCAGTGTTGCTTAGGGGACTATGTGGTGCCAGAGGTAAATCAAATCCTGGACTTCTGAATGCTAAATTTCTATCCTTCAAGCCACCTTTCCTCCTTAACTGCTCATTTAAAAATATCTAGTATTGAGCTGGAGATATAGTACAGAAAGTATGGCACTTGCTTTGCACAGGTCTGGCCAGCTTGATCCCCAGCATCCCATATGGTTTCCTGAGCCCCGCCAAGAATTATTCCTGAGTGTAGAGCCAGGAGTAATCCATGAGCACAACAGGTATGGTCCCCAAACAAACAAAATTTAAAATCTAGTATAGATTTTATCAAATAGACATAAAATAATATACATGAAAATAATATAATTTATATTTTAGGTGCCAATGAGATATTACAGGGGTAAGTATTATTCTTGTCTTGCATACAGCCTACCCCAGTTCCATCCCTTACACTGTAACCTAGTCCCCTGAGTAGTGCCAGGACTCATTCCTAAACTGAGAGTTAGGAGTAACCTCTGAACACCTTGGGGTGTGGCCCAATTCCCCTTATCAATATGTATATTTAATTTAACTTACTATTTACAAATCATTCTTGTTTCAACATACAATCCATATAAAATTATGTACTAGATCTTTCCTAATCCTTTTTCATACTGTCTTCAAAATCTACCAAAGTTTACACTTATAGAAGATCTTAATTTAGTTAATTCATCTATTACTTGCTAGTGACTAACATGTGGACAGTGACTAATAGTATAGACTTCACAGTAATTATAGTGTTTAAGGAAAAGAAATTGAATGAAGGTCCCTAAGTTCTACAATGAGCCAGTTGAAGCAAAGGCTTTTGTTGGGAAGGAAAGTAGGTTAGTGTAACATCAGGCCTGAATTTACACACATTTATATCTCTTTGTACATGTAGCTTACCCTTCAACATTGAGTGAATTGCAAAATTACAGCTGCTTGAATATCCAGAGTAATACTAGACTATAGCTTAGTATGCAAGGAGAAATATATCATATTTGTTGATTTTGCAGAAGGGATTTGGAAACTCAGAATTTAATTATCTGCATGCAAATTTGACCAGAAGCTGAGAATGAGCATGTCTGACATTTACATTGAGGTTCACTCTGTGTTTTAATAGAATCAGGCAGGTTGGAAGTGGTTTTCATTCCTTTGCTGTAATGATATAAAAACTTGACAATGAATACAACTTGGTTGTTGATTGAAGTTTTTATGTCTCAGTAAAAGATATCCCTATGTTCTCATATAACGCAAAAGCCAAATAATCAAACGCTGACTTAAATATCTTATGAGCATGACCCAAATAACCAAAAGATTTCCTGGGAAATTCAATTGAGTCTGATCTGTGGCAGCGTCATTGGGCCACTATGGTAGCAGCCCCAAGAGAAGGGAGTAACTTGGAGTAGTAATGCGATTGGAAATGTGTTTTTGTCCCTATAGACACCTGTAAATGCTCTATTTATTTGTGTAATGATAACACTTTTTATGCTAGCTCTGCTAGTTTAAAAATAGGGATGTGACTATTATGCAAGGGAGATCATTAGGCAAGGTCGATTTTTATCAGGGAAAATATTCTCCCCCCTCAAAAACTATGAGACCCACTCAACCAGATAAATGCTGCCATTATGCTTGGTTAGGAGGCAAGTGGTGTTCTTATTAGTTTAACCTAAATATTGAAATGTAGCAATATAGACGTTTCTGTTAAATTTGAGGTGCTCTACATTGTTCTTCAAAATTTTATTACAGTCTAGACTCATTGCTTCCTATATTGTTGATCACCATATAAAACATTTTTGAACATAGATGTAACCCCACCCCCATTTATCCTGTAACATTACCTACAAGAAAGACCCTCCCTTTTCTGGGAGGGGTCTAGGTTTCAAAAGGTTTGGCCTAAAGGTCAAAAAAGGGATTTGCATGAATGAAGTTGGAGAAGTAGCAGGAGGAGAGATGGCTGGAAAACGCTAAGATAGGGCAAGCTAAGGATAGCAAGCGTAAATGGTTATTATAGGCCACATATGTTGGCCAGGGCAAATAAAACTGATATTTCCTGAAGCCTGCCTGCATGTGAGTTTTCTACCCACCGTGATCACCTCAGAACTGCCGGCTCAACAGGAGGTGGATACACGTGGTCCTGAGCTGGAGAAGAAAGGTCTCCATCATCATCCACCTCCATCCAAGCCCATTCAAAGGGCTTAATGCAAGAATCTGGTTCCCTGAACGTGGATCTGAGTCCTGGACCCAAAAGGACAGCTATCATTGTAACATTTCTGTTCTTTAGTTCAATTTTGGCTCTTTTCAGCTGCAGTGAGCCCAAAGCTTTCAGCCACCATGTGGAGCCATTTTCAAAGATGGCTGAGACCCCTTCTGGGGGAGGGGGGAGAAGAGCCAGTGAAACAGAAGAGGTAAACATTTGGATCACCCACATCAGAGGCCCAGAACTGAAACTTTGTGGCAGAAAATCCTTTTTCCAAAGACCTCGGCCTCCTAACAGATGGGAAGCCTAGATTGGAAATGGACAAGAAAAAAAGACTGTATTAAGAATGGACTGATTTACTGAATACGGCCTACAGCCTGAAAATGGATTTTGACTTCGGAAATTTCGGACTCTAAGCTTGGATCACTTTGAACTCTGGACATCCAGATGCACCCTGCGGAGAAGCTGCAGAGAAGCTGTGGGGGCTGCGGGGGCTGCAGCAGTGGGACCTGCTTCTAAAGTGCAGCCAGGAGGGCAGAAAAGGCAGCTGCAATCAGCTGAGAAGTCCAGTCCTGCGGCAGAGAAATGGCAGAAAGCTCCTGATCAGGCCAAAAGCGGCAAGCCTGCGTGGCTCCTACTGGGATCCGCCCTCCACGTCAGGATAGTGAAACGGTGCAAGCGGACCCAGCTTGCTGGGGCCTTAAACTCCATGGAAGTAAAAACACGTGGTGAGCGGCATGGGATAAGCCCAGCGTCTGCGCAATTGTTGTTGGTGATGAGATAAAAGTCCACTGTGTATTCACGTTTGGACAATTAGGTGGTGGTATAAAAATTTTAAAAAAAGGGGAGAAATAACAGTGTAGTCCAACTAAAAATTTAATTTAATAACCGCCTGCATCTAACTTTGCTTCAGGTGTATCTTTGATCTAAGTAATTTTCTTGCTGATTTAAATGTGCTTTATTGTTTTCTATAGTTAATGTTCCCAATTGCAAATTTGTTTTACTGTGTATTTTAATGTACTAGCCTATTTTCAAAATGTATGTTCTGTATATATGCTTTTGTACTTTATGTGTAGGGAAGGTTAAATAGGAGCATAAAAGTTCCAGAAAAATGGGTAAATGGCATACTAGGAACATGAAAGTTCCAGGATAAAATGCTTGATTTTAAATAACATTAAGAGGTATAGGAACTAGGAAGTTCCAGAATAGTGCTTGGTAGAAAGTATTAAGAAAATTTTAAGTTATAGGTATATTTTGCAGAAAAGTTATGTTTTTGGAAAAGGCTAATATGTTAAATTTTCATTTTAAATGATGGCTATGGAAATATTACCCACTTTTGGCTAAATGCAGAAGCCAAGAAAACAAAAGAGAACCTATGCTCTTTTGTTTTTATCTGATTTAAAAAGGGACAGATGTAACTCCACCCCCATTCTTCCTGTAACATTACCTATAAGAAAGACCCTCCCATTTCTGGGAGGGGTCTTGGGGAGGTTTCAAAAGGTTTGGCCTCAAGATCAAAAGAGAGATTTTTGCCTCGATGGAGAATGGAGAAGTAGCAAGAGGAGGAGATGGCTGAGGAACAAGGTACAATGCAGGGCTGAATAGGAATCCAGTGTAAATGATTATTATAGGCCACACATGTTGACCAGGGCAAATAAAGCTGCTGATATTTCCTGAAGCCTGCCTGCATGTGAGTTTTCTACCTGCCACGATCACCTGAACTTGCAGACCCGCTGGCTGATGGAGAAGGTGGAGCCACGTGGTCCTGAGCTGGAGGAGAAAGGCTTCCATCACCATCCACCTCCATCCAAGCCCATCTAAAGGGCTTAGTGCAACACATATTCTTTACATATTCTATTTGTGCCTATATTTACATTTATGTTTTTATTGGCCATATCTGTGCTTAAGGCTTCTTCCTGACTCTGCTCAGGAGTTACTCTTGGGTTACCATATGGGATCCCAGGGGTAAAGCCTGGGCTGACAGCATTCAATGCAAGAGTTCTATACACTATATTGTCTCTATGTCCCTATTGGTACGTGTTATCTATGGAATGAAAGAGGCAGTGCCAGTGCCAATGCCATTCTCGTGTCTTAATCTGAGTTTAGTGGTGGTGTGGAAGATGATCAAGTAAAAGGTGTAGTGTGACAAGAGCATGATCGCAGATCACTTTTTTCTTAGATTTGCAATAAACAAGATTAATCATATACATTTGGCTAGACGAAATCCCAGTGATCATTTTTCCTATCCTCACATCCAAATTACTAGAATTCTCTAAAGTATCTGTGACAAATCACCATGAAATGATACTTGAATAGCGAAACAAAGGTTATTCCCTTACAACACAAGTTGCACTATTGTTTATTTCACAGACTTGGATCATTCTCCTTTACTCTGAGCCAAAGCCTTTTAGTTAATAATCAAATATGCAAAGAAATTGGATGGAAAATACAAATGTGAAAGTGATTTTTTTAAGTGTAAACCTGAATCACTATGTTTTACACTCGTGAATCTCCCTCAATGGATCTGTCTGAAGTGAAATGCCTAAAGTTCGGCCTTTACTTAAGCAACTCCCTAAATGAAAAAAATCAATAGATTTGGGGTTTAGTTTCATAAATTGGGTACCAAGCCACTGTGGATTTGTTTTGGAAGGAGGGAAAATAATTCTGCCTCTTTAGATTGATCAGGAGCAACTGTTTCTTTCTTTTCTTTTTTGTGTGAAGCAAGATAATTTTTATTGACACTTTTTTAGAAAGAAGTGAGAGGAGAAAATGAAGGGAAATAAGTGTTCAAGAGAGAGAACACAGACTTTTACAGAGTGGAAATAGGCAAGCAAAGAGACAAGAAAGCAAGATATGTGTTCAGGGGAGAACATAGACTTGAAGAGAGAACCAGATACACCATTTTAAAATGTTATCTGAGGTCTGAGCAATAGTACAGTAAGTAGGGTGTTTGCTTTGCATGTGGCTGGCCTGGGTTCAAACACTAGTTCAGGTCCCTGAGCTCCTGAGCACTGCTAGGAGTGATTACTGAATGCAGAACCAGGATTGTTGCTAGGAGTAGCCCACCCACCCTTAGTGTTATTTTCATTCTTTTCCTTAAAACTAACTTCTTATTTATTTATTTATTATTTATTTATTTAGGGTTTTGGGGCCACACCTGGTGGTGCTCAGGGGATATTATTGTCTCTGCACTCACAGGTCATTTCTGGTGGTGCTTGGGGACCATATAGGATGCCAGGGATTGAATTTGGGTTGGCTGCATGCCAGGCAAATGCTTTACTGTGCTATCACTTCAGTTCCAGATCTAACATCTTATTTATTTATAGTTTTTGGCGGGGCATACCCAGTAGTGTGCAGGGTTCTGCACTCAGAAATTATTCCTGGTAGGTTCGGGGAACGATATGGGATGCTGAGAATTGAACTTATGTCTGTCCTGGGTCAGCCTCATGCAAGGCAAAACGTCCAAGGTAAACTACTGTGCTATCACTCCAGCCCCCACCCCTAGATCTAATATTTTATTTATTTATTTATTTATTTATTTATTCTAAAGTTTTAGTTTACACACAGTAGTTTACTAAATTATCAATGGGTAAGGTTCATACTGAAGTCATTTCAGTACCACTTCCTCCACCAGTGCCTGCTTCCATCCATCATTTTCCTTGTGTCTATCCCACTTTTTTATACATATCTTTATTTAAGCATCATGATTACAAGCATGTTTGTGGTTGAGTTGTAGTTATTTAAAAAAAAAAGAAGACCATCAACTCCCCTCTGGCATTTTATGCTAGCAACAAGACTTTTTCCTGGGGAAAAAGTCCCTGTGGGCAGGTTAAGAGAAACTTTATAAAAATCAAGTTGGAATAAAGGAAGGGCACCTATGTGTTGCCAGCCCATGCATGTGATGCCTGCATGCACATTTTGCCTGCATCTCTCCTCCTGAGATGTGGACTTTCATGATTTAACTCTGGGGTGTGTAGAGGGGCTCTCTCTGCCTTTGGAACATGCTTGAACATGCCTTGAGCATGCTATTCTCTTATTTTTTCCTCCTCCTTCAGTTCCTCTGAATAAAACTTTTTATTTAAAAAAAAAAACTGAAACTTTTTGGGGGTAGATTTCCAGTCAGGTTTAGAGGATCCTAGGGCCACTCCTGGTGATAATCAGTCAACTGTCCAGTCAATTCAATACTTGGACCTGAAGTTGCTGTGATAATAAGTGCTTGTGCTGCCAGAGACCACTGGGTCACTCCAGCAAGTGCTCAGAAACCTCCAGGGCAACATCTGACACTGCTTCAAGGACCAAGCAGTGATTAAACTGCATGTGTCCCCACTCCTGTCTATCTCAGTAGGATTTACTCTGGGGTGAAGTAAAATTCCCAAAGATCCCTACTCCTTTTGATGGTTTTAATTTCTAGAGAAGCCTTGAAAGGGGGCCATGGGTGGACTGTATTCATGATCTAACCCATCAGGAGAATGCTGAATCCAGTATAGAAAATCTGGAAGTTCAGTTTAAGCATAAGGGGTGTGGAAAATTATAAAGAGGCAGAGGCATCTGAATTCTTGAGACCTCTGGAAATGGATGCATTTATGTCCTCCTCATGTTTCTCTTTCCTCAGTCCTCATCAGCTGAAATTCTTATCATACATTCTGACTGGACAGCATATTCTTCACTTTGGAAAAATGGATAGGGTTTTGATGAGTTTCCTTTCCAATTCAGCACTTAGTTCTGGAGCTAGAGTAACTTCCAATAACTGCCCTTGTTTCCTTATAAATGGAGTTTTCAGATGAATTTACTGTCTCAGGAATTTTAAAATTTAAACTGGAGGTGCAGTGTTTTGTCCTAGGTGCCGAATCTGGTTGGGTTAGAGAGAGCAAGATGCTGAAGTATAAGTAAATGTATTTAGTATAATAAAGAGTAAATCTAGTTATGATATATAGTAGATATATTTGTATCTATAGAGTAGATACACTTATGAACTACTAGAACTAGATTACAATTGGCTTGTCCTTAGTTTCTTGCAGTAGAAAATCTGTACCAGATAATCTTCATTTAAGGTATTTCTATTCTTGTTATTGCAACAAGCAAACAAAAACACTATGAGACATTTCAGTGCAAAACTTTTGTGGGAAATAGAATTGGGAGATAGAATTGGGAAATAAAATTGGGAGAATTCAGGCATTCAAGGCAAACAACCAAACAAATAAATGAAAACAACTCTCCAATAACAGGAAAAAGAAAGGACATTTGGTTAATTCATGAACAAAATGACTGAGAACAAGTGACTGCCACAGTTTCAGGTAGAGTGAGAGGGCTGGAAAGGTTGATAATAGTAGGCCATGTCAAGGGTACTAAATTAGATGGTTAGAGGCTGGAGAACGAATAACCATGAGATTTGAGTTCATCAAGTAGGGTGATCATTACAACCCCTTTTTAATTCCTATTTTTTTTTTAATAGTTTGCCTTCCAAAGGGATCTTGAGTTCTTGATGGAGATCTACAGCAGAGACTTGTTTGGACTCTTAGTAGTGGGGACACAGCCTGGCTCTCTACTCTGAATCCAAATGACTCAACACTTCCCTGGCTTTCCATAAAAGGGCCATTGCAATTAATACCTGCCTCACAGGAGTGTGGTGTGGTGGGGATTGTTAATGGGGGGGAGGTTAAGTGCTTAGCATGGTGCCTGGCACTTCCTACATCTCAAGTATTACTATCTCTTTATAGCCTAAAATAGTACATGACTCATAGTATTCAACAATGTTTGTTGAATAAATAAGTGAGCATTTATGATTGATGCTTTAATAAAAGTTTCAGCTACATTTAATTACTTCCCTCCCTTGCTGGTTAATATTGTTTGATGTTGTTTAAGACATATATGATACTTTGGAATAGGGATTTTGAAAATAAAATATTAAATACAGATATGTAAATATAAACATTTTCTCTTAAGTAAGAATATATGTTTTACAAGTAAAAGTACATTCCCATTTCTATACTTTGCCAGTTTTCAAGTATAAATTAGGGTGTGATTAATCAGATTTTATTTCAGCTCTATTCCTTTTCCTATACAAGAACAACAACAACAAAAATTTACAGCATTCTCTTCCATATCACAGCCAGAAATCTGGCACTCATTGTTACTTCCTTTCTTTTCCTTATTCTTCACACTGGCTTTTTCTTCTCATGAACATGCAAGAGTCTATTTCATCTCCTGATGAGCTTTGGAATCTACCCTTTGTAATCATCTTGGCTATTACAGCCTTAGTCCAGCTAGTATGATCTTGTCTAAATTAATACCTTAATGCCCTGACTGATAATTAACAAACAGTCTTCTAGGAATATCCAAGGCAACCAATGTTTGAACTTCCTGCTGGTAATCTTACAAGAGATTCTGCACATAGAATTTATGAATGATTTAAGCAGCTTCAATTTCTATGGGTTTGCAGAATGTTGGAGGTGCCAGAAAGTAGGTTTCTTTCTCTCCTACTGAATTATGTACGAGAAGACTGCTGAGGATGCTAGTTGGACATGCATTTGAGGTGTTCATGCACTGAAATTTTTCTGAACTCTGTTGTTACAGTGGAAGCATATTAATCCCAAAGAAATAAAACTTCTTAGGTTTAAATAATATCTTGCTGTGGAAAAAATCCAGAAAGATGAGAAAATAATTTTTATGCACATGAAAAAAAAACATTTTTGGGAGGGGTTTGGGGAGGATGGTTGTCATGATCTGCAGTGCTTACAACCTGGATCTGCACTCAGGGGTCAAAGGACGATATACAGTGCCAAAGATTGAACTTGGGCTGACCTTGCTTAAGGCAAACACTTTATCTACTATACTATAGCTCAGGCCTAAACAGCTATTTAACCCCCATCCATTTAGAAAAATGCACATGTATCATTAGAAAAACTTAGATAGAACAGTTAGTAGCCAAGAAAAGTCATATAGAATCAATCTTTTAGAGTTCAGAGACTAAAAATGTCTATTTTGATTATGAAAATCTGTATAAAATGGATTAATGATCTCAAACTGGCTGGTTTAGGAGAAAACTATGCCACATATGGGCAGGCTTATTGATAGAATTATTGATTGGCTTACCAGAATGGTGTAATCTAGCTTTGCCAGGAATTACAGCACAATGTTGAAGCAGTTACTATTGTAGAGGATCTGATTATTCTCACTCTGGAGGAATAGAGTAATAGGGTCCAGTATTTGGGTAGAAATATGGGTAGACATATGTTTATTAGGAATTCAAATTATTGAGTGCTTTGCTGTTTTCTTTATTTTTGTAGTGTCTGGGATCTAACCCAAAGCCTCATTCATGCAAAGCATATGCTTCACCGATGAATTAAATTCTTGGCCCTAAGTCAGTGCCAGTAATTTTCAGTTTTTTTCTTGATTCATACCCAGGAAGGTTTTCTACCATCCAAAATTGATGGTGATTTTCTTGACTTCAGTTTTATTCCTATCTTTGTGGATGCATTTGCATGAAATGGTGGGGGAAAGCAGTTTTATTTCAGAAACAATATGTGTGTTTAGATTCCTGGAGAAAGGAAAGTGGAGAGAAGACATTAAAGAGAAATACATGGAGTCTAGTTGGAAAGGGTGAAAGGTTGTGAACGGTTCAGCAGGAAAGAGCTATAAAGGATCAGTTAGTCCTGGAACTATAGTAACCCTGGCAAGTGACTGAGCTTCCACTGAGCCTCTATCTGCCATAGACTCCAGGGAGATTTGATATTGCACCATCCTCTTGCAGCCAAACATATTGGAAAGCTGCAAAGAAGAGAGTTCCAGAGAGAATGTGATTTCATGGAGATCCTAGAGTCCTGGCAGCAAGTCAGGTGTGTGTGTGTGAGTGTGTGTGTGTGTGTGTGTGTGTGTGTGTGTGTGTGTGTGTTTTAAAACCTGGATTCTACAAAAAGGAGTAACTAAATGTCCAAAGTGTAGAAACAGAAGTGATTGGTTTGTACTTTTTCCATGTAAAATGATACCTGTTAATTGCCAAAAAAGAGCATAAAAAGAAAAATTTGGAGGATACTTAAAAAAAAAGCCTGAACCTGGGAACTCAGAGATTAACAGACATGTAACTACATTCATCATCACGGGCTAGTGGAACATGCACTATTTGGAATATAAGCAGAACCTTAATTATAAAATGTTATGATTATGCCATACTTAATGGTCTTCACACATAAGAAAAATATAAAAAGCACTTAGTACTAATTTACAAATTAATCATAACATTTTTAAACCCAGGAAGGAACTTTAGGAATGAAGAATCTTAACGACCAGATTTTTTTTTGGGGGGGGCACATCCATTTGATGCTCAGGGGTTACTCCTGGCTGTGCACTCAGAAATCACTCCTGGCTTGGGGGGACCATATGGGACGCCGGGGGATCGAATTGTGGTCCATTCTACGCTAGCACATGCAAGGCAGACACCTTACCTCTAGCGCCACCTTCCCGGCCCCCAACGGCCAGATTTTTACAAATTAGATGCAAAAAGAAAAAGAAATGGAAAAATGACTAAGGTATGTTATGGAAGACAGGAAAGCCTGGAGTTATGACTTAGCAATTTTAGAGTAAAAAGGAAGAGGCAGGATTAGGGTATGCCTGTGTGAACTCCTGGGTTCCATCCCTCACATGACAAAATTCAGTCAATAAATAAATAACTAAAAAAAGAGGAGGCAGAGTAGATACAAAATCAGTAAAATAGACTCACTGGGTTTCTTCACATCAAATGTGAATTTCTCAAGATTATATTTTAATTATAGTTATGTGACCAAATTATCAGTAATTCTATAACTAGGTCTACATATTGAATCAAAAAGTCTGAATTGTTTTTTGTCTGACTAGGTATAATATAATTTAGGTTTTTAATTCTGTCTTTGGGACCAAACAAACTTCCTGGTAAATTTTATTCTGAGAGGACTTTTGAGAGGTTTGTCTATAAGAAAGCTGATAAATTCAGGCTTGCTCCCTTCTCAAAATCTGCAAGGTTGCTTATTTTTTAAAAATAAAATTTTCTGGTGCTGGAGAGATAACACAGTAGTAAAGTGTTTGCCTCGCACATGGCCTACCCAGGATGGACCTGGGTTATATTCCTGACATCCCATATGGTCCCCCGAGCCTACTAAGAGTGATCTCTGAACACAGAGCCAGGAGTAACCCCTGAGCATTGCCGGGTGGGGCCCAAAAAACAAAAACAAAAAAAAAAATCAAATTTTTTTTTTTTTTTTAGTTTTTGAGGACATACCTGATGGTGTGGGGCTCAGCGTCCATATGTAGTGCTAGGTCATATGTAGTGTAGTGGGGTAGCTGCATGCAAGGCTAAATGCTTGGTAGATACTGTGCTGTCTTTCTGGCCTAGTAAGGCTATTTCTTTTTCTTCAAAGTTTCTTTTTTTTGGGGGGGGTCACACCCGGCAGTGCTCAGAGGTTGCTCCTGGCTCCACGCTCAGAAATCACTCCTGGCAGGCACGGGGGACCATATGGGACGCCGGGATTTGAACCGATGACCTGCATAAAAGGCAACCGCCTCACCTCCATGCTATCCTTCCGGCCCCTTCCTCAAAATTTCTACTAAATTAGTGGGTGGGTTTTGATTACATATCTTCAGACTGATGATATGGGGTAAAAAGTTTGAAAATTACTTTTCTAATTTATTCTAATAGTAACAGCAGTTTCCTCCTCCTCCTCCTCCTCCTCCTCCTCCTCCTCCTTCTTCTTCTTCTTCTTCTTCTTCTTCTTCTTCTTCTTCTTCTTCTTCTTCTTCTTCTTCTTCTTCTTCTTCTTCCTTCTTCTTTTCTTCTCTTCTTTTCTCCTTCTCTTCTTTTCTCCTTCTCCTTCTTTCTCCTCCTCCTCCTCTTCTTCTTCTTCTTCTTCTTCTTCTTCTTCTTCTTCTTCTTCTTCTTCTTCTTCTTCTTCTTCTTCTTCTTCTTCTTCTTCTTCTTCTTCTCCTTCTTCTCTTCTTTTCTTCTTCTTCTCATTCTCTTCTTCTTCTCTCTCTCATTCTCTCTCTTTCTCTCTCATTTTTGGGTCACACCCAGTTGATGCTCAGGGCTTGCTCCTGGCTCTGCAGTCAGAATTTACTTCTGGTAGTGCTCAGAAGAACACATGAATATGGGGATCATACCCAGGTTGGCTGTGTGTAGGGCAAGTTCCCTGCCCATTGTATTATCTCTCCAGCCCCCTGCCTTCTCTCTTTTTATACCTCAGCTCATCACTTTCTTCTCCTCAGTTGTTTATCTCTGTCTCAGTGCCTCTTAACCAGTGCTTTATGCCCCAGGGAAGTTCCAGTGGGTAAAAGCCAGTGATGATGCTAACTATCCTCTAATGTACAAGGTATATCACCTTGTACATTGCAGTGATGGCATTGTTAGCAACAATTAGAAATATTTACTCATAAAAAAACTAAAATATTTAGGGGGAGGGTAAAAAAGACTAAAATATTTAAACATGCAGGTAGTGCCCAGGTGGAGAAAGAAATCTTACTTTGTTCTTTTCTCATAGCTTTGATATTTCCAAGACTATTACAAACTTATTTATATATTTTGTTTATTTGGGGGCCAATTTTGGCAGTGCTCAGGGATTACTCCTGGCTCTGCATGTAGGGGTCACTCTTGGCCAGGCTCAGCAGATTTTAGGTGGTGTCCAGGGTCAAACTTCAGTTGGCTTGTGTAAGGCAAGTGCCTTATCCACTGTACTATCATTTTGGGCTTCTTATTTTTTGTTTGTTTATGGTCTCGTTCATGTCTATCTCCTCCTATATCATCACCCTTGAATGAAATCACCATAAGGCCAGGAACTGTGTTTTGTTCACTGTTATATAAGCTACCAGAATAGTATTTTATAAATATGGATATATATGAATACTACTATGAGAAAAACAACTTCAAGGACCAGTTGCTCTTACAGGTGTATTGTGCTCACTGAAAAAAGAAACTGAGACAGGTCTGTCTAATAGAGTGGCATTTTTATTTCTGGGTCTATAGTGCCAGATCAACACAGTTTTATCTTTCAGAATATCAGAGAATGAAAAAAGGCCATAGAGTTGAAAGCATGTGGGTACTGCCCGTGAGATGGCTTTCAGTGTAATCCTCTAACTCCTATAGTGGTGCTTCTCTAGGATGCTGCTGCAAAGGAGAATGAAAATGAAGCCATTTGTACAAAACCACATTTGGCCAAGAGTAAACTACTTCTTGATTCAGGCTCTCTAGAAAGACCATATTTCTTCTCCATGTCTTTTCATTTTCAGTCTGCTTTGAATTGAGGGCACACATTTTACTCAAATGTATTAACAGCTTTCTAATGTAAATGATCAGTCATAAAGAAATTAAAAGAATTATTTGAAGCACTCCAAAAGGCCAGGGTTTGCAAGCTGGTTTATTTTACCTGAGCGGTTAGAAAGAAAGCAAGAGCCTCTCTAATATTAAGGCCAAATCAGAGAGGCATCACAAGAGATTTCTCTATAGAACTGAATAAGATATTAGCAAGTGCATGTAACTAGCAAATGTGATCAGGAGCATCATGTAAAATAAAGACAGAAAAGTGCCTTAACAGCTTTCAAATTCACAGATGGCAAATCAAGTAAAAGATCTGTTTATCACCCTCTGAGCACTTGGTAAAATGCCCATCTGAGAGTTAGGAAGTTTCTAATGGCAACTGCTGCACTTTTGGAAACCTCAGTGGAACCCTTGGCTTTCTGATATTTAGCTCTCCTGGTGTCTTGCTGTAGAATGTGGAAGCTGTTTTTCTGACCACACAGCTTCTGCACAATCAAACTCTGAAGCTATTGTGCTTTGCCAGGATTGCCTGAAGGCAAAAATAAGATTCCGCTATGTATACTAATGCAAATAATGCATTGGAGAGTGTAATGGCATGCACTATATTTCATAAAGTCCTGTACAAACAGCTTGACATAGAAATATTGTGGGATCGTAAAAGCTGCTTTCTGGTATTTGGGCTATTTATACAATTCAGTGACTATTGTCTGTATCGACTGAGTGGCTTAACTGACACATTTCTTTTTTATGCCAAAAAATCAAAAATTAATTAATGAACTGCACTGTCAATTAGAACTCAATATATTTTGTCTCATTTATAACTCAATATATTTTTCTATGACTTACATATGGAATATTTGATATAGTAAAAATACTTGGAGGCAATTCTCACTTATTTAGATTAATACATTTAAATAATCTATAGCAAAAATTTAAAAGCATAATTATGATGTTCTTTACCTAATTATGTAAACTTTCTCCTTTGTTTTTTCTCTCTTCTCTCTCCCCATCTCTTATCTTCTTTCTTCCTTAAAGCAAATCATACCCTGTTCAATTCTTTAAGAGCACCAACTTCAATATCTTTCTTAAATATTTTTCATTTCATATGAAATGTGTGGACATATGCATACAATATTTACTTCTCTATAAAATAAATTTGATATTTTCATTTATAATGTGTATATTTAGTTCAATATAGATAAATCTATGTGTTTTGAAGTATAATTTATGGTAAAAATGTGATCTTTGACATTTGATCTTGAAGGTCAATGTCTTAGACCAAGCTTTTAACCAAATATAAAAAATAATCCAAATAATACAAGCTCAAAAGGTCTGGCTTTGTTGAGTTAGAGGGATCTTAAAATTAAAAAGCAAAACAAAATGAATGTCTTCTAAATCTTTGGGGAAAGCTAGAAATGAAACAGGGTGCACTCAAGCAATTCACAGTCTTATATAAATAAATATGTGGAGACCTGCTTTGGAGTGATCTGAACTTGAGTCAAATACTAACTTATCTGTATATTAGATCTTTTTAAAATATATAAATATTTATTTAAACACCATGATGAAAAGCATATTTGTAGTTGGGTTCCAGTTATAAACAGAATAACCCCCTTCACCAGTGCAACATTCCCACCACCAATGCCCCTCCCACACCCCTGCCTATAATTTGCAACAGGCATTCTACTCTCTCATTCTTTAACATTGTCATGCTAGTTGTTAGTGTAGTTATTTTCCTAAAAGAATTTACCAGTCTTTGTGGTGAGCTTCACATTGTGAGCCGGTCCTTCTAGTCCTTCCAGCCCTTAACTCTATTGTCTCTGGAACTTATTACAGTAATGTCTTTAATTTTTCTTAAAACCCATAGATGAGTGAGACTATTTTGTGTCTAGCTCTCTCCATCTGACTTGTTTCACTTAACATAATAGATTCCATGTACATCACATATAGGAAAATTTCATGACTTCATTTCTCTTGATGGCTGCATAATATTCTATTATGTATATGTGTCATTCATCTGTTGATAGGCATCTTGATTGTTTCCAGAGTCTAGCTATTGTAAACAGAAGTGAAATGAATATAGGTGTGAGGAAGGGATTTTTGAATTGTATTTTTGTGTTCCTAGGGTTTTTCCCTAGGTGTGGAATAGTTGGATCACATGGGAGTTCAATTTCCAGTCTTTTGAGGAATCTCCACATTGTTTTCCATAAGGATTGGACTAGACAGCATTCCCACCATCAGTGAATAAGAGTTCCTCCACATTCCCATCAGCACTGATCTTGTTCTTTGTGAAGTGTGCCAGTCTCTCTGATGTGAGATGATACTTCATTGTAGTTTTGATTTGCATCTCCCTGATGATTAGTGATGTGGAAAGTTTTTTCATGTGTCTTTTGGCCATTTGTATTTCTTCTTTGAGAAAGTGTCTGTTCATTTCTTCTCCCCATTTTTTTTAAAGTTTTTATTATTTTTTTAAATTTTTTTATTTTTAATTATGAGAACAAAGATGCAAAGAAAGAGGACAAGGTAAAGTTACAGTGGAAGGACAATCACCCATAACATAATTCTCAGAAGAAGTCCCCTTGCTGATATCTTAACTTTGAACTTTCAGCCAAAGAACATTAAGATAAATAAAACAGAATCCATGTACAATTAATTTGTCCCTTCAGTCCCCAGATTGTAACATATTATAATATTTCTTAACAGCACACAAGGCAATCTAAAGCCATAAAACTTATGTAACTCCTTAAACATTACAGGCATAGTATTTTTTACATTTCCATGTACATGCATATTAGCTTAAGTTAACCTCAAATTTTTTTTTTTTTTTATTTAAACACCTTGATTACATACATGATTGTGTTTGGGTTTCAGTCATAAAAGGAACACCACCCATCACCAGTGCAACATTCCCATCACCCAAGTCCCAAATCACCCTCCTCCCCACCCAACCCCCGCCTGTACCCTAAACAGGCTCTACATTTCCCTCATACATTCTCAATATTAGGACAGTTCAAAATGTAGTTATTTCTCTAACTAAACTCATCACTCTTTGTGGTGAGCTTCCTGAGGTGAGCTGGAACTTCCAGCTCTTTTCTCTTTTGTGTCTGAAAATTATTATTACAAGGGTGTCTTTCATTTTTCTTAAAACCCATAGATGAGTGAGACCATTCTGCGTTTTTCTCTCTCTCTCTGACTTATTTCACTCAGCATAATAGATTCCATGTACATCCATGTATAGGAAAATTTCATGACTTCATCTCTCCTGACAGCTGCATAATATTCCATTGTGTATATGTACCACAGTTTCTTTAGCCATTCATCTGTTGAAGGGCATCTTGGTTGTTTCCAGAGTCTTGCTATGGTAAATAGAGCTGCAATGAATATAGGTGTAAGGAAGGGGTTTTTGTATTGTATTTTTGTGTTCCTAGGGTATATTCCTAGGAGTGGTATAGCTGGATCGTATGGGAGCTCGATTTCCAGTTTTTGGAGGAATCTCCATATCGCTTTCCATAAAGGTTGAACTAGACAGCATTCCCACCAGCAGTGGATAAGAGTTCCTTTCTCTCCACATCCCCGCCAACACTGTTTATTCTCATTCTTTGTGATGTGTGCCATTCTCTGGGGTGTGAGGTGGTATCTCATCGTTGTTTTGATTTGCATCTCCCTGATGATTAGTGATGTGGAACATTTTTTCATGTGTCTTTTGGCCATGTGTATTTCTTCTTTGTCAAAGTGTCTGTTCATTTCTTCTCCCCATTTTTTGATGGGGTTAGATGTTTTTTTCTTGTAAAGTTCTGTCAGTGCCTTGTATATTTTGGAGATTAGCCCCTTATCTGATGGGTATTGGGTGAATAGTTTCTCCCACTCAGTGGGTGGCTCTTGTATCCTGGGCACTATTTCCTTTGAGGTGCAGAAGCTTCTCAGCTTAATATATTCCCATCTGTTAATCTCTGCTTTCACTTGCTTGGAGAGTGCAGTTTCCTCCTTGAAGATGCCTGTAATGTCCTGGAGTGTTTTGCCTATGTGCTGTTCTATATATCTTATGGTTTTGGGGCTGATATCGAGGTCTTTAATCCATTTGGATTTTACCTTTGTACATGATGTTAGCTGGGGGTCTAAGTTTAATTTTTTGCAAGTGGCTATCCAATTGTGCCAACACCACTTGTTGAAGAGGCTTTCCCTGCTCCATTTAGGATTTCCTGCTCCTTTATCAAAAATTAGATGGTTGTATCTCTGGGGAACATTTTCTGAGTATTCAAGCCTATTCCACTGATCTGAGGACCTATCCTTATTCCAATACCATGCTGTTTTGATAACTGTTGCTTTATAGTACAGTTTAAAGTTGGGAAAAGTAATTCCTCCCATATTCTTTTTCCCAATGATTGCTTTAGCTATTCGAGGGTGTTTATTGTTCCAAATGAATTTCAAAAGTGTCTGATCCACTTCTTTGAAGAATGTCATGGGTATCTTTAGAGGGATGGCATTAAATCTGTATAATGCCTTGGGGAGTATTGACATTTTGATGATGTTAATCCTGCCAATCCATGAGCAGGGTATGTGTTTCCATTTCCGTGTGTCCTCTCTTATTTCTTGGAGCAGAGTTTTATAGTTTTCTTTGTATAGGTCCTTCACATATTTAGTCAAGTTGATTCCAAGATATTTGAGTTTGTGTGGTACTATTGTGAATGGGGTTGTTTTCTTAATGTCCATTTCTTCTTTATTACTGTTGGTGTATAGAAAGGCCATTGATTTTTGTGTGTTAATTTTGTAGCCTGCCACCTTGCTATATGAGTCTATTGTTTCTAGAAGCTTTTTGATAGAGTCTTTAGGGTTTTCTAAGTAGAGTATCATGTCATCTGCAAACAGTGAGAGCTTGACTTCTTCCTTTCCTATCTGGATTCCCTTGATATCCTTTTCTTGCCTAATCGCTATAGCAAGTACTTCCAGTGCTATGTTGAATAGGAGTGGTGAGAGAGGACAGCCTTGTCTTGTGCCAGAATTTAGAGGGAAGGCTTTCAGTTTTTCTCCATTGAGGATAATATTTGCCACTGGCTTGTGGTAGATGGCCTTCACTATATTGAGAAAGGTTCCCTCCATTCCCATCTTGCTGAGAGTTTTGATCAAGAATGGGTGTTGGACCTTATCAAATGCTTTCTCTGCATCTATTGATATGATCATGTGGTTTTTATTTTTCTTGTTATTGATGTTGTGTATTATGTTGATAGATTTACGGATGTTAAACCAGCCTTGCATTCCTGGGATGAAACCTACTTGATCGTAGTGGATGATCTTCTTAATGAGGCATTGAATCCTATTTGCCAGGATTTTGTTGAGGATCTTTGCATCTGCATTCATCAGTGATATTGGTCTGTAATTTTCTTTTTTGGTAGCGTCTCTGTCTGGTTTAGGTATCAAGGTGATGTTGGCTTCATAAAAGCTATTTGGAAGTGTTTCTGTTTGTTCAATTTCATGAAAGAGTCTTGCCAAGATTGGCAGTAGTTCCTCTTGGAAAGTTTGATAGAATTCATTAGTGAATCCATCTGGACCTGGGCTTTTGTTTTTCGGCAGACATTTGATTACTGTTTTAATTTCATCAATGGTGATGGGGGTGTTTAGATATGCTACATCCTCTTCCTTCAACCGTGGAAGATTATAAGAGTCCAAGAATTTATCCATTTCTTCCAGGTTCTCATTTTTAGTGGCGTAGAGTTTTTCAAAGTAGTTTCTGATTACCCTTTGAATCTCTGTCATATCAGAAGTGATCTCTCCTTTTTCATTCCTGATACGAGTTATCAAGTTTCTCTCTCTCTCTTTCTTTGTTAGGTTTGCCAGTGGTCTATCAATCTTGTTTATTTTTTCAAAGAACCAACTTCTGCTTTCGTTGATCTTTCGGATTGTTTTTTGAGTTTCCACTTCGTTGATTTCTGCTCTCAGCTTTGTTATTTCCTTCTGTCTTCCTGTTCTTGGGTCCTTTTGTTGAGCATTTTCTAGTTCTATTAGCTGTGTCATTAAGCTACTCAGGTAAGCTCCTTCTTCCTTCCTGATGTGTGCTTGCAAAGCTATAAATTTTCCTCTCAGTACTGCTTTTGCTGTGTCCCATAAGTTCTGAGAGTTTGTGTCTTTATTGTCATTTGTTTCCAGGAACCTTTTTATTTCCTCCTTGATTTCATCTCGGACCCACTGGTTATTGAGCATGAGGCTGTTTAACTTCCAGGTGTTAAAGTGTTTCTTCTGAGTCCCTTTGGAGTTCACAAATAATTTCAGAGCCTTGTGGTCAGCGAAGGTAGTCTGCAAAATTTCTATCCTCTTGATCTTATGGAGGTATGTTTTATGTGCCAGCATGTAGTCTATCCTGGAGAATGTACCATGTACATTGGAGAAGAATGTGTATCCAGGTTTCTGGGGATGGAGTGTCCTATATATATCCACTAGGCCTCTTTCTTCCATTTCTCTCCTCAGGTCTAGTATATTCTTGTTGGGTTTCAGTCTGGTTGACCTGTCCAGTGTTGACAAAGCCGTGTTTAGGTCCCCCACAATTATTGTGTTGTTGTTGATATTATTTTTCAGATTTGTCAGCAGTTGTATTAAATATTTTGCTGGCCCCTCATTCGGTGCATATATGTTTAGGAGAGTGAATTCTTCCTGCTCTACGTACCCCTTGATTAATATAAAATGTCCGTCTTTGTCCCTTACAACCTTCCTGAGTATAAAGTTTGCATTATCTGATATTAGTATGGCCACTCCAGCTTTTTTATGGGTGTTGTTTGCTTGGATAACTTTTCTCCAGCCTTTTATTTTGAGTCTATGTTTGTTCTGACTATTCAGGTGCGTTTCTTGTAGGCAGCAGAAGGTTGGATTGAGTTTTTTGATCCATTTAGCCACTCTGTGTCTCTTAACTGGTGCATTTAGTCCATTGACGTTGAGAGAAAGAATTGTCCTGGGATTTAACGCCATCTTTATTTCAAAATTTGGTGTGTCTTTTGGGTAGTCTTGTCTTAGATTAGGTCTTTCAGTTTTTCTCTTAAGACTGGTTTTGTGTCTGTGAAGTTTCTGAGCTGTTTTTTGTCTGTGAAACCATGTATTCTTCCATCAAACCGGAAAGTGAGTTTTGCTGGGTATAGTATTCTGGGTGAAGCATTCATTTCATTCAGTCTTGTCACAATATCCCACCACTGCTTTCTGGCATTGAGCGTTTCTGGTGACAGGTCTGCTGTAAATCTCAGGGAAGCTTGCTTGAACATGATTTCCCCTTTTGATCTTGCTGTTTTCAGAATTCTGTCTCTATCTGTGGGATTTGTCATTGTGACTAGGATGTGTCTTGGGGTGGTTTTTCTGGGGTCTCTTTTGGTTGGTACTCTTCGGGCATGCAGGATTTGATCACATATATTCTTTAGCTCTGGAAGTTTCTCTTTAATGATGTTCTTGACCATTGATTCTTCCTGGAAATTTTCTTCCTGGGTCTCTGGGACTCCAATGATTCTTAAGTTGTTTCTGTTGATCTTATCATAGACTTCTATTTTCGTCTGTTCCCATTCTTTGACTAATTTTTCCATTGTCTGCTCATTTGCTTTAAGTTTTTTGTCCAATCTCTCCTGCTGTATGGAATTGTTATGTATCTCATCTTCCACAGCACCAAGTCTATTCTCAGCTTCTGATACCCTGTCCCAGAGCTTATCCATTTTGTCATTCACTTCGTTTACTGAGTTTTTCAGGCCTGTTAGTTGACATGTTATTTCAGTTTGGAGTTTTGTCATTTCTGCCTTCATATTTTCTTGGTTCTTATTAGTGTTCTGTTCAACTCGATCCATGGTTTCTTGGAGTCTGTTGAGCACCTTCCATATTGCTAGTCTAAAGTCCTTATCTGAGAGGTTGATTAGTTGTTCAGTCATTATCTGGTCCTCAGAATTGTCATCTTCATTCTCTATGTCTGATGCTGGCCTGCGCTGTTTCCCCATTGTCACATTTGTATTGTGGGTTTTTCTACGTGTTGTAGTGGTATTCATTGTCTATATGATGTAGGCAGCACACTCCTCTGGCTCCTCCCTTTCTGGATGGGCTGACTTGCCTCTAAGGGAGGGGAGTCCTCCGTGGATGAAGCCTCACACTGGGTCAAATCTTAGGCCCGAGCATGTAACAGAGAAGACAGTCCAGAGAGAAATGTTTGCTTCTGTGATATAGCGCCGTTCTTAGTGTGATTTTTCCTTCTTGTTGCAATGGAGTTCTTTCCTTAGAAAGAGTGCACGGCCGCGTAGCGAAGCGGAGCGGCCGTGCTCCTCTGAGCCTCTTTTTGCCCCACTCGCAAGAGTTTCACGCAAGAGGACAGTAGACAGACATAGACAGGTCACACTCACAGTCTTTCACAGCTGAGCCCCACTGGGCCGGTGTACTTTCGCGGATTTTCCCCGCCTGGTGTCACACACAGGGAGCCAGCTTTTGCAAAGGATAGCCGGTTTTTATGCTCTGAAGTCCCTCCCTGAAAATGGCGTCTGGGCGAGCGAGGTTTCTGGAGGCTCTTTTTGCCCCACTCGCAAGAGTTTCACGCAAGAGGACAGTAGACAGACATAGACAGGTCACACTCACAGTCTTTCACAGCTGAGCCCCACTGGGCCGGTGTACTTTCGCGGATTTTCCCCGCCTGGTGTCACACACAGGGAGCCAGCTTTTGCAAAGGATAGCCGGTTTTTATGCTCTGAAGTCCCTCCCTGAAAATGGCGTCTGGGCGAGCGAGGTTTCTGGAGGCTCTTTTTGCCCCACTCGCAAGAGTTTCACGCAAGAGGACAGTAGACAGACATAGACAGGTCACACTCACAGTCTTTCACAGCTGAGCCCCACTGGGCCGGTGTACTTTCGCGGATTTTCCCCGCCTGGTGTCACACACAGGGAGCCAGCTTTTGCAAAGGATAGCCGGTTTTTATGCTCTGAAGTCCCTCCCTGAAAATGGCGTCTGGGCGAGCGAGGTTTCTGGAGGCTCTTTTTGCCCCACTCGCAAGAGTTTCACGCAAGAGGACAGTAGACAGACATAGACAGGTCACACTCACAGTCTTTCACAGCTGAGCCCCACTGGGCCGGTGTACTTTCGCGGATTTTCCCCGCCTGGTGTCACACACAGGGAGCCAGCTTTTGCAAAGGATAGCCGGTTTTTATGCTCTGAAGTCCCTCCCCAAGTTAACCTCAAATTTTAAGTGTTTTTTTTTTTTTTAAGGATTAGAGTCAAAGGAGCACAGTAAAAACGATGTTAGAGTGCAATTGTTTGCATAGGCCCACCAAAATATGAGGGGCATGGAAAGGAATAACCTTGGCCTAAATACAAAGAGACCCTACCCCTGAAGTTTCCTGGCATAAGACCAACTCTAGGCTCCAAGCAAGCTAGATTGTCCAATCCAAGACATTGTCCGTAGTGCCCACACACTTTTCACACAGTCACTGTTGTTGGTATCTTGTTTCTGTATTAAAGATACTGGAATCTGCATATTCTACATTGAAGTCAGGATGTGGAGCATCGTCTCGTTTCACCTCACCATTAAAGGGCAATGCAGGGAGCCCTGTCCTGTAAGCAGGTCGTTGTTGTTGTTAAGTCTTCTCAGTGTTAAGGGAAGTCTCTTTTGAGCAGGTCAATGTCTGAGCAGTGATAGGGTCTTCCGTGGTAGAGGATTGCTTCCAGGTGATGTTATAGACAAACCTGGATGTTTTGTGGATGGCTTCCCTGGTTCAGGGGCGAATGGAAAATGCCCTTTCTTCTGAGGTATGTGCCAGGTCGTTATGTCAATGTTCAGGGTGTAAGGTCACTTTGCACTACAAGATTTGTGTGTTCCAATCTCTATTATATAGGATCTTATTTGTATGTATAGTATTTTCCCATTTTAATGTGTCTATGCAAAAAAGGAGCAATGCCATGTGGCGTTATTGGTGCATATAGGGGCCATAAGAACAAGTCCAACAATCCCCATGACATGGTTCAATCATAAGCATTAACCTGGGGGACTCTTTCACCAAAATTCCTTGTTGAACAACTCATAAAGAGAAGATAAAAAGTGGTTAGAATCGTCGCTGTAAAGAGAATATTTAGTAAGACTTTTATCTGTCAGAGAAAAAAACACAAAATATTTTAAAAGAATACATGTCCTTTTTATGTCTTTTGAAACAGTTTGGGGTTGTTACACACAATGCATGGCTTTGGTCTGTGATTAGAATTGTGCAGTACTGAAATTAGTTAGTGATGTTTGGGGGGTGAGAGAGTTAAGGAGTAAAAATGAGCTTTGTAGGGGAGTGGGAAAGGACAGAATACAAAATGGACATTCTGGATACGCAAAACACAACATAAAGATAAGGAATATTCTTAATACATGCAGTGCACGCGGGGGCACTAGTCCCCGCAAGGTTTTCCATATGCAGAGTGGCCAGAAGTTGCCAGTGACAAACTTAGCACAACCGAGAAAATCTCAGCACACCCCAACTTAGGACCAACCATTTCTGGCCGCCTGGGCTGCCACCCCAGAAGGCTTGGAGGCCAGGGGCAGAAGAGGGGAAAGCTGTGGGCCTATCAAGGCTCCCAGCGCACCCAAGTTAGGGAGAAGGTCTTTCACATGGGGTCTCCCCAAACCCCATGCTAGCTAGAGCTAGCCTTCAGCTCAAGAGAGGAAAGAGAGCCGGAAGCTAGGATACGCCCGCCCTACACCCTGTGTTCTTCCCACCCAGGAGCTGGGGGAAGGGTGGGGAAAGCTTGGGACCCCACCCAGGAGGGACCCCCCCCCAACACCCACCTTGTCTGGCCACCTGGGCTGCCACCGCAGAAGGCCTTGAGGCCGGGGGCAGAAGAGTTCTCCCCATTTTTGATGGGGTTAAATTTTTTTTTCTTGTAAAGTTCCATCAGTGCCTTGTATATTTTGGATATGAGCCCCTTATCTGATGGATATTGGGTGAATAGTTTCTCCCACTCAGTGGATGTATTCTGGGTACTATTTTCTTTGAGGTGCATAGCTTCTCAACTTAATATATTCCCGTCTGTTTGTCTCTATTTCCACTTGTTTGGAGAGTGCTGTTTCCTCCTTAAAGATGCCTTTAGTCTCAATGTCATGGAGTGTTTTACATATGTGTTGTTCTATATACCTTATGGTTTCAGGCCTGATATCAAGGTCTTTAATCCATTTGAATTTGATCATTGTGCATGGTGTTAGATGGGGGTCTGAGTTCACTTTTTTTGCAAGTGGCTAACCAGTTGTGACAACACCACTCGTTGAAGAGGCTTTTCTTGTCCGATTTTTGATTTCTTGCCCCTTTATCAAAGATTATTTGATTGTATGTCTGGGGAATATTCTCTAAATACTGAAGTCTATTCCACTGATCTGAGGATCTGTCTTTATTCTAATACCATGCTGTTTTGATAACTATTGCTTTATAATACAGTTTAAAATTGGGGAAAGTAATACTTCCCATATTCTTTTTTCCAAGTATTGCTTTAGTTATTTGTGGGCGTTTGTTCCAAATGAATTTCAGGAATGTTTGATCCACTTCTTCGAAGAATGTCATGGGTATCTTTAGAGGGATTGCATTAAATCTGTACAATGCTTCGGGGAGTATTGCCATTTTAATGATATTAATCCTGCCAATCCATGAGCAGAATATGTGTCTTCATTTTCTTGTGTCCTCTCTTATTTCTTGAAGCAGGATTTTATAGTTTTCTTTGTATAGGTCCTTCACCTCTGTAGGTAGGTTGACCCCAATATATTTGAGTTTGTGGGGCACTAATGTGAATGGGATTGTTTTCTTAATGTTCATTTCTTCCCTATCGTTATTAGTGTGTAGGAAGGCCATTGACTTTTGCATGTTAATTTTGTAGCCTGCCACTTTGTTATATAAATCTATGGTTTCTAGAAGCTTTTTGGTATAGTCTTTATGATTTTCTAAATATATTATCATGTCATCTTCGAACAGTGAGCACTTGACTTCTTCCTTTTCTATCTAAATGCCCTTGATATCTTTTTCTTGCCTAATTGCTATGGCAATAACTTCCAGCACTATGTTGAAAAGGAGTGGTGAGAGAGGGCAGCCTGTCTTGTATCAGATTTTAGGGAAAAGGATTTTAGTTTATCTCTATTAATAATAATATTTGCCATTGACTTGTGGTAAATGGGCTTGACTATATTGAGAAAAGTTTCTTTCATTCCATTCTTGATGACATTTTTTATCAAGAATGGGTGTTGCACCTTATTGAATGCTTTCTCAGCATCTATTGATATGATCAGACAATTTTTGTTTTTCTTTTTGTTGATATGGTGTATGATGTTGATTGATTTATGGATGTTAAACCATTCTTGCATTCCTGGGATGAACCCTACTTGGTCATGGTGAATGATATTGTTGTTGCTGCATTGAATTCTATTTGCCAGAATTTTGTTGAGCATCTTTCTATCTGTGTTCATCAGGGATATTGGTCTGTAATTTTCTTTTTTGGCAGAATTTCTGTCTGGTTTTGATAACAAGGTGATGTTAGCTATTTGGAAACTACCAGAAGTGTTCCTATGTCTTCAATTTTATAAAAGAGCTTGGAAATGATTGGTAGAAGTTTCCAAGTATGTTTTGATTTCTTTTTTGATTTTATCTCGGACCCACTGGTTGTTCAGTAGTAAACTGTTTAATTTCCAGTTGTTAAAGTTTTTCTTCTGTGTTCCTTTGCAGTTCACATCTAATTTCAGTGCCTTGTGATCAGCAAAGTAGTCTGCATCATATCTATCCTCTTGATTTTATGTAGATATGTTTTATGGGCTAGCATGTAGTCTATACTGACACATGTGCATTGAAGAAGAA
Source organism: Suncus etruscus (assembly GCF_024139225.1). Taxonomy (NCBI): domain Eukaryota; kingdom Metazoa; phylum Chordata; class Mammalia; order Eulipotyphla; family Soricidae; genus Suncus; species Suncus etruscus. The sequence goes on along the minus strand of NC_064848.1, from coordinate 136,260,258 downwards.
TGTGTATCTAGGTTTCTGGAGATGGAGTGACCTACATATATCTAACTAGTCCACTTTCTTCCCTTTATCTTTTCAGAGCTAGTATATTTTTGTTGGGTTTCAGTCTGATTGACCTATCAAGGGGATGATAGGGCAGTGTTGTGGTCTCCCACAATTATTGTGTGGTTATTGATATCTTTTTTTTTTCAGGTTTGTCAACCATTGTATTAAATACTTTGCTGGTTCCTCATTGGGTGTGTATATTTTTAGGAGTGTGATTTCTTCCTGTTGTTCAAAATTTTTATCTTTGTCCCTTACAACTTTTCTGAGTCTAAAGTCTGTGTCATCTGATATTAGTATAGCCACTCCAGCTTTTTTTTTGGGGGGGGGTAACACCCGGCAGTGCTCAGGGGTTACTCCTGGCTGTCTGCTTAGAAATAGCTCCTGGCAGGCACGGGGGACCATATGGGACACCGGGATTCAAACCAACCACCTTTGGTCCTGGATGGGCTGCTTGCAAGGCAAACGCCACTGTGCTATCTCTCCGGGCCCGCCACTTCAGCTTTTTTAAGGGTGTTGTTTGCTTGGATGATTTTCCTCCAGCCTTTCATTTTGAGTCTATATTTGTTCTGAGTATTCAAGTGTGTTTCTTGTAGGCAGCAAAAGGTCGCATTCATTTTTTTTTTTTTATCCATTTAGCCACTCTGTGCCGCTTAACGGGTGCATTTAGTCCATTGACATTGAGAGAGATAATTGTAATGGAATTTAATGCCATCTCTGTAGAAATTTGGTCAGTCTTGTCTTAAAGTAGACCTTTCAGTTTTTCTTTTTAAGGCTGGTTTTGAGTTTGCAAATTTTCTGAGTTGTTTTTTTTATCCTTGAAGCTACGTACACTTCCTTCAAACATGAAAGCAAGTCTGGCTGGGTGCACTATTCTAAGTGATGCATTTATTTCATTGAGTTTTGTCACTATGTCCTACCACTGCCTTCTGGCCTTGAGGATTTCTTGTGATTGGTCTGCTGTAAATCTTAAGCATGCTGCCTTGAATGTAATTTCCCTTTTTGATCTTTCTGCTTTTAGTTTTCTATCCTATCTGTGGTATTTGTCATTATGACTATAATGTGTCTTGGGGTGCTTTTCCTTGGGTCTCTTTTAGCTGGTACACTTCAGGCAAGCAGTATTTGGTTGCATATACTCTATCTCTGGTAATTACTCTGTAATGATGTCCTTCACTATTGATTCTTCCTGAATTTTCTTCCAGGGTCTCTGGGACTCCAATGATTCTTAAGTTGTTTCTGTTAAGCTTATCAAAGACTTCTATTTTCATTTGTTCACATTCTTTGAGTAATTTTTTCATTTTATGATCATTTGCTCTAAGGCTTTTTTTTCCCAATCTTTTCTGCTATATGGTTTTATTATGGATCTCATCTTCCAGCTCACTGATATTATTCTCAGCTGCTGTTACCCTATTGGAGAGGCTTTCCATTGAGGTTTTCAATTTGTCTACTGAGTTTTTCAGACCGATTATTTCAGTTTGGATTTTTCTGATTTCTATCTTCTTATCCTCTTGATACTTGTTAGTTTTCTGTTCAACTTGATCTATGCTTTCTTTGAGTTCTGTGAACATCCTCCATATTCCTTCTGTAAACTCCATATCTGAGAGACTAAATTGGTGGTTGTCCATTTTTGGGACATTAGAGTTGCCGTCTTCATTCTCTACGCATGATGTTGGCTTGTGTTGTTTCCCCATTGTCATGCCTGTATTGTGGATTTTTCTACGTGTTGTCATGGTTTTCATAGGCTAGATGAAACATGCGACCGCTCATCTGGCTCCACTCATTGTGGGCGGGACAACTCAATTCCAGAGAAGAAGAGCCCTCAGGGAAGGATGCCGAAGCCAAACAAAGTTCCCAGGCAGAAGCAAGCAGAGAGAAGACTCAAGATGTCTGCCATGCTTCAGAGACACAGCAGAAGTCTTGTTTACTAGATCTTGACTAATGAAATTCTTAGGTTTCTCTGAGTCTCTGCTGGTAAAATGAAGATTAGCTAACAGTTTCTTGTATACTTTAAAAAATTTTGGCTTTGGAGCATACCTGGTAATGCTGAGGGGTTATGCCTGGCTTTGTGCTTAGAAACCATTCCTGGTAGGCTCAGGGGACCATATGGGATGCTGAGGATCAAACCTGGATTGGTCATATAGCAAGGCAAATGCCCTACCCACTGTGCTATTGCTCTGTCCTCCCTTGTAGATTTTTTTTGTAAGAACCAGGATTATATACATAAAGTGATCTCTTCTGCATAAATTAATAGCAGTTATTTGTTGGATTACTGGTCATACCCTAATCAATATTCATACTTCACCCTAGGGTTTGACATGGTGATGGGATTATTGTATAATTCCCTATGTTGTATTACTCTCCCATCCAGTATGTGGCCTGGTTCTTGTCATTAAAAGCAGTGGTCTGAGGAAGGCAGGCACTTATTCTCGGTGTTTTTCTGCTAAGCTGCATTACTTCTTAGGAATAGAAAGCTTGTGTGGTTGGATCCCTTGTTTCAGTACTGGATTTCCTGAAACCATTCTTGTACCTTTTCACTGTGTGAATTATTTCCTGTGTTAACGTTTGCTTCTAGACTTGCATCTCACCAAATCCTTATTTTGGACCCCTAGGCTCCACTAGTAGTTATTAGCAAATTTTCTTGTCAACAAACTAATTGGAATGCATTATGAATAAGGACAGTTTTGTTTTTGTGGTAACATGCATAATGTTTCAGATAGGGCTAATAGTGTAATATGCACATGCAATCTATAATTGCCAGTACATATGTACACACATTCTTAGCCAGTTTGTTCCTGCAAAGTCCATGAAGAATTTTTCAGCAGTGACCTTCCACTTCCCATTAAAAATATAATTCCTAAGTGCAGGATCCAAATTGTGCATGTTTACTGATCTCAAGTACAGAAAGTGCTTAAAATTTTGCAAGATTAAAATATAACTCATTTGAGATAGTGTTTATCCCCACTTTTACTTTCTGAAGTTTATACTAACATCATTTTCTTCTTATGAATTGAGGTACAGGAATACATGTTTCTGCACCCTTACTCAAATGCACTGGGAGAAGATTAGGAGAAAAGGAGTTTCTAGCTTACCTTTCTGTCTTTCCATAGGTTATTCTGCTAGGGAAGATGCTGTCATTTAATGCTTTTACCCTCTTGGCAGACCCAGAGCAGAGAGAATTTTAGTCCCCAAGCATGATTGTATTCAAAGTTGTTAAAATATTTGACTGCTTTTACTCGACTTTATTTTCATAGTTGGAAAAATATGTGCATTTTATTGCAACATAAAGTGTAACTATAAAAAGTAGTATGACCACAGTCTTTTGCCTGTTAGGATAAGCAGCTCTGAGTCTTGTTGTATCAGTCCTCTTATCAGATCATGGAATCTGTGCCTTGAGTGTAAGGGATCATACTTGAATATATTTTAGCAAATCCTGACCCTGAGTAAGGGTAGACATCTATTGGGATGACAGTTGAGAAAGAAATGAAAACACATGAACTTAGAATATAAACACACTTGAGTCTAATCCAGATTTGCCACTTAGTAGTTATGTGACTTTGGGTCAATTAGTGTCTTTTACTCATTAATAACAATATAAATGGTACACTTATATTTATCTGAGAGTTTTTATGTGGATAAAATGTGGGCTGGAGTGATAGTACAGTGGATAGGGCACTTGCCTTGTACATGACTTATCTGCTTTACATCCCTAGGAGTGATCTATGAGCGAGCACAGTCAGAAATAACCACTGAAAACCACTGAGTGTGATGAGAAAACAAAACAAAATAAGTTATAACTTGTGAAACACTAAGAGTAAATCTTTCTCCTTTTATCTGTGAAAACACTAGTGATGCTATCTGCCTGTCCTGTGGTGAATGTTTATATTTGTGAAACAACACATATAAATGTTTATATTTGTGAACAACAAAGAAATTTATAAAAGCACAATATAATCATGGGCAATGGAGGTGATGGATTTTTATGATTCTAGATAGGTAGCTATGACAAATATGTGCATATGCTGGGAAGTAGTGATGATTCAAAATGAATTTTGATGCCATTAAAAAGTCATTAGTACAATGATGATGGGAAAGTTGCACTGGTAAAAGGGTTTGCATTTTATGTCTGGAACATAATTACAACCATGTTTGTAACCATGGTGTTTAAATAAAGAAATTATTAAAAAATAAATTCATTAATAGTGGAGTGGCAAGTAGTTTTTGTACTCTACTTATAATTTGCTGAATAGTGTTCTCCAAATCATATCAACATGGAATTTCATAATATGACTTTATTTGGATGTTGATATTTATAGCTGTAATTAGTTGATGTGAAGTTAGACTGAATTAGTATATATTTTAGTCCTATCAGTTAAATTTTTGTCAGTAAGAAGAGAACCCAAAGAAAAAGGGACCAGAGAGATAGTTTAGTGGGTAAGGTGTTTGCCTTTCACATGGCCAATCCAGGGTTGATCTTTGGCATCCCATATGGTCTCCTGAACACTGCCAGGAGTGGTTCCTGAATACAGACAGGTGTAACCCCTGAGTATCACTGGGTGTGTGCCCCCCCAAAAAAACTAAGCAAAAGACAGACACATACTCAATTATTACTCAATCAGTAGAGAAAATTAAGTTGTTATATATTGACAAATGCTAGAGCAATTAAATTCATCCAGAGTCAAAGAATGCTAAGAATTTCCATCAACCAATAGGATTGTAGGGAGCATCCTTTGCAAGAGTCTTCAGAGAGAGCATGGTGAGAATGACTAGATTGGGTCAGGCACTTATTTTGAACATAGCTGACTTGGATTTAATTCCCATTACCACATACCCAAACCCTGGCAGGAATGATCAATGACTGCAGAGCAGTAGTAAACTCTGTACAGCACCATGTGTACTCCTCCAAGAAAACAAAACAAAACAGCCAGAGAGAACATGAATCTGCTAACTTCTGGTGAGCGTTCTTTAAAAATGCAGCTGTGTGATAAAAAATTGAGTCCAAGTAAACTGACACTTCCTGTGGGAATAAAATCACACTTTCAGAATATTTCAAATCTATTTCCATTTTAACTCCATTTAATTAAGTGTACAGGGTTTGCTGACAATTCAATCCATGTAGTCTTTCATATTTTCCCAAACTGAACCTCACAAGATGTATGGTTAGTGAGTACCAAAGCTTTGTCTCTTCTCTAAGACAAATGTACCCATGATAGTAGTTGTATGTGTCACTCCTGGGTATTTGACCTACATCTATGAAACAGCAAAGTCCAAGTTTAGATTTTAAGTATCTAAAAATCAATGGTTTTCTGAAGTCTTTGTTTTTCCAATCAGAATATCTTTCTGCTTAAAATAGGCTCCACCATCACCATATTCCACTGAGCATTAAAATCTTGCACAAAGCTTGAACTCAGGGGAAATGGGAATGGTTTGCACTTTTCTAAATAGAGGCATAATTTGCATTATTTTTTAACAATTAGCAGTGTCGTTTCAGACAAGACTGCTACAAGGCTGTGTCATGGTTTGAGGACAGAGTGGAAAGAAAGCATATCATTGCATGCCTCTATTCTATAATAATGCATCAGAATATTTTAGAACCAAGGCATAAACTTCCTATGGAGTCATCCTGAAGAAAAGATGAAAATCCAAACTGGAAGACTTGACTTTTTTACATGCAATCTTTGAAAAGACGTTGCTTCTCCTAGTACTTAAAGGTATCTATCTGTAAAAGAAGGTGGCTATTAGTAGAGTTTCTAGAACTTTGCCACTTTTGTAAATTTGCAACAAGCTCTGACCTTCTTCTATTATTTTATTTGAAAATGACTTTGATTTCTTAAGAAGCCATTAACCATCATATTTGAATCTATCAAGGAAGATGAAATAAAAACTACTATTTTTTTGCATTGGATACTCTACCTTAGTGGCCAATTCTAGAGCATTATAATGAGTACCTTACTCCATCTATTTCAGTGATGTAGTAAACAATATCCATTAATGATACAAATAGTATTAGCAATAGCTCATATTTATTAAGGGATTACTATGCACACAAGCATCCAGTATTTATAATTTATGTGTAAACATGAAGTTTTACATGAATAAATGTTACATGAATAAGCTCATTTAGTGTCTGGAGGCTATATAAGAATAGAAGCTACAGTCTATCATTTTCATTTTATAGGAAATGGCTGCTTCATTTGGCTCAGTAGTTTGATTATGACTGCTGAGTAGGTACAAGGATCAAACTCAGCACTATCTTCTGTACCCACCAGTGCTCACCATGATTTACAGACCCTTTGACTTTTACCGGTATGCATGCATTGTGTTGTGACCTAAGTTTAACATAGAGAAAATATTGGTTAAACAAATTATCTACTAAGCTGTCAGTCATCATGAAAAACAGACCTCTTTGGGTGATTGCACATTTTGAAAGCAAAGGAGGGAGTATGCACATGTTGAGTGAAGTATGAATTAGATCCATTTGAAATAAGAACAATTGCAAGTATTATTGTCTCTTTATCATATAATAGCTCTCTATTGTGTTTTCTATTGATCAAATGTTTAGTACTTGATCCCTGCTCATGAGCAGGCAATATCAAGGAATTTCTTGGAAGTCTTCATTGTTTTCCTTCCTGTTGTTTGCTTCTTTCTCTAAAGTATTTTCCCCCTTTGCTCTGTTTTCCCCCACTTTTTTTTTTTTTTGGTTACAGGCACGTTGCCTTTTCTCATTGAGGAAGATGAAAGGAATGTTGTTTTTTTTTTTTTTTATCATGGTGGAAGACCTAGGGAAGGTGAGAAAAACAAAATGAAACAAAAACACATACATATATCAATAAATTTTGAGTTGAGAATTATGTTTGGAGAAAAAAGTATATTTTAAAAAATTTACAGCACTCTGTCTTGCTTGTATGCTTACAGAGATAGTTAATTAATAGCACCTTTAAGACGAAATGCTGGAAAAAAAAAACCAAAGTTTTGGACCCATCCAGTTTCTTTAGCAATCATCTGCTCATGTTGAGATTTTGTGGAAATTTCTTCCTAAAGTATACTATAAGAAAATCTGAAATATAACTAATTTTACATTTTGAAATTTAAAAGTTGAGTGAGAAGACATTTTGGGAGTGGGATAGGAAACTATTCTCACACCTATACTCATTGCAGCACTATTTACAATAGCCAGACTATGGAAACATTCAAGATGTCCTTCAAAAGGTGAATGGCTAAAGAAATTATGGTACATATACATAATAGAATATTACACAAACATCAGGAGAGATGAAGTAACAAAATTTTCCTATACATGGATGTACATGGAATATATTATGCTGAGTGAAATAAGTCAGAGGAAGAGAGACAGACACAGAATAGTCTCACTCATCTATGGGTTTTAAGAAAAATAAAAGACATTGAAATAATTCCCACAGATGAGGGCTGTAAGGACTGGCTCAAGATATAAAGCTTACCACAAAAAGTGGTGAGTGCAGTTAGAGAAATAACTATGCTGAGAACTATCATAACAATATCAGTGAGTGAGGTATATAGAAAGCCTGTCTAGAATTTAGGCAAGGGTTGGGGGAGAGAGTAGATAGGGTCATTGGTAATGGGAAGGTTGCACTGGTAAAGGGAGATGATTTTTGTGACTGAAACCCAGCTACAATCATGTTTGTAATCAAATATGTAATTAATCATGTGTTTAAATAAAATATTATTGAAAATACTTGAATAATGATATTAAAGTTTTCTTTCATATTAAAAAAATAGTTCTCGTAAGGCAAAAACCAACTTAAGAAAGAAATAATCACGCTCCAATCATGTGCTTGGATGTGCTTCTGTGATAAAACTGAACTATTTAGAAACAATTGAATTAATAATAGATATAAATTTATAATTATAATATGAATGATCATAAAACTATAAAGTGCTTATACTTTGAGTATTTTTCTAATTTCATTATATGAAATTATTAAATATTTACAAGTATCTTGTAAAATGACTATCATCTTGCCTGTATGATTATTAATTTTTAAATTTTATTTTATTGAAACCATTATGATTTACAAAGTCTTTCATAGTTGTATTTTAGACATACAATGAATCAGGGCCAATCTCACCACCAGTGTCAACCTCCATCCACCAATGAACACAGAATACATCCTATACCACCACCCTTTACCCCTTAGCTTGACAGTATAACAGAGACATTCTTGCATTACACTACAAGACATTACACTACAAGACATTTTAGTTTAAATTTTATAGTTTGGGTCTTTTGGTTCTATTGTTGTTGACTTTGGCTTGAATATTTAGTTCTGTCCTTTTTTATCTTTACCAATACAACTGAGACCACTTGGCCCGTAGTCCCCATCCTTTCTTTGCCCCTTCTTAGAAATTTTATAGAAAAATGAAGAAAAATGAGGTATAACAGAGTAAATCATGCCCCAAGGTTATATGAAAAAGGCTGGATCCCCTATCTAAAAATTTTTTCAAAAAAAAAAAAGGTGGTAGTTTTTTACATAGGCGCAGCAAAAGTTGGGGAAAATAAAAAGAATAAACCTTTGGCCTAAAAACAGGATGTCTCTACTCATGAAGCATACTGCCATAAGACCCAAATACAGGCTCCGGGCATACTACATTGCCAAATTCCCATATCTTTCTTCTTGGTCTCAGAAAAAGTTCTCCTCAGTCACAACTGTTGCAATCAGGCTTCAGTAATTAGAGATGTTGGCTTTTGCACAGAATCTATGTCAAAGTCAGGGTGTCACAGAAGTCTTCTGGTTTCATCTCATCATTAGGTAGCTAGACAGAGAAACCTGTCCAGAATGTAAGTTGTTGCTGTTTCCAAGTCGTTAGGGTGTCAGATGAACCCACCCTGGAGCAAGTTGGTGCTAGAGCAGCATTAGGGCCTTCCTCTGTAGAAGTTTAATTCCTGGTGCTGGTGTAGAAAACTGCACAGGTTTCAAAGATGGGTTCAATGTTCAGGGGTTATCGGCCGATATCCAGTCAGCTGAAACCTAGGTCAAGTCACTATGACACTCATTCAGGATGAAAGGCCCCTGCAATAAAAAATTTAGAATTTCCTATTCTTATTAGATAAAAACTTCTTTCTATATGTAAGATTTCCGCATTTTAATGCGTCTATGCAAAAAGGAACAATGTCAAAGGTTAATACTTGTGCCTATGGGGGTAAAAGTAACAAGCTAAACAATCCCTATAACCTAGTTTTAACATGAACTCAGAACTCAAGAGAAACTTATTTTCTAGAATTTCCTACTAAAAAAATTCAATATATATACATATATATTGAAATTTACTTTTAATTCCTGTTAGTTTATTTAAAATTTTTTAACTATAACATATTGCTTTCAGAAAAGGAATCTGGATGTTTGAAACATGTGATATACATATTTCGAGGTGTAGACTCTTTTTACAGTGCTTGTTATTATATTACTTAGTATTTTAGACTTGAAAATTATGATTGTTTTGGAAATGTTCTGTGCTTATTCTAGTCCTTGAAGCCTTTTTTCAGTAAACTTCCCCTTCATCAATGTCAATTATGCCAAGGAACTAGAAAAATATTAAACCTGATATGACAGTTTAATATTTTAAAGCACTTTGACCCATTCCACCTGGATCAATTTTTGAATGCACCCATTTGTTTGTTATTGTTTGTTTATTAATGTGTGTGGTGTGCCCATCTCTACGTCTATTTAATACTGTGTATATTGTATGTGATATCTGTTTATGTTGTATTTTTGCCCTTTCCTCTGTTGTACTTAGCCCTTTCTTTTCTATTATTCTCTTTTACCCCCAATTTATTATTTCTTTCTACTTAACTTTTTTACCTTCAGTTTTTACCTTCAGTTATTAATTTCTCATGAATCCCTTTCTCACATGCTGCTGGTGGGAACACCCACCTCCAGTCTACCTCCTTTTTCTACTATAGAAGTTGACACCACCACTGTGGACTGCCCACTGCATGAAACATGGGGCTTAGGCAGAACCATTGGCATGTAAACTGCTTGTGGTCCTCTTCAGTGTCTTATCCTGCATGGAGGTCTCCTAATCTAAATCATCGCTCTGGCTGCTGATGCTGTCAGTCACTAGAGTCATTGGGCTGTGAGTCATCCTCAGAGAAGAAGGCAGGCATACTGCTATTGATTGTTTTCAGTGGTCACTTTTTTGCCATTTTTCTTCACCATAAGACTGTTGCTCTCAACTGGTTTTGACTTTTGAGAGATTCTCAGCTCTAGAATATTTCTCAATCTATGACTGCTGTGAGCCATTTTTTTAGAGTCCAAAGACTACGTTACTGACTGAAGTTGTAAATCTGGAATTTATACTCTTATCCGACCATTTCATAAGACTTATAAGAGATATGTATTACCTCCTTTGTATAATACTTTTTTTTTGGTTTTTGGGTCACACCTGGCAGTGCTCAGGGTTACTCCTGACTCTATGCTCAGAAAGCGCTCCTGGCAGGTTCAGGGATGCCCGGATTTGAACCACCGTCCTGTATGAAAGGCAAATACCTCCATGCTATCTCTCAGGCCCCACTATTGTATAATTCTTAAGTGTATTTCTTCAATAATATTCTTTATTGTATATTTTACAGATTTTTCCCTTATCTTTAGAATTGCTAGTAGAAGTTTCTTAAAAGATAGTATAGGTAGTACCCTTGGAGTTTAGTGTTTTTGATAGAACTAGGTTTTAGGGATTGCTTGGTTTGCTATTATCTTCCCCCTAGACCCCAATAGTATCCTGTGGCACTATTTTTTTTGCATGGGTGCATCAAACTCAGAAAATATTAGAGTCTAAGAGGAGTTATTATCCATAGGGATGAGAACTCAATAATTTCTTATTACAGGGGCCCTTGCACCCTAAACTTTTGCCCTTTATAGTGACTTGACTTAGGCTTTAGTCTCTTGAACATCGGCCAATTATGCCTGAATTTATATTTGGATCTGGAACTGTTTTCTGCAGCTACACTAGGAATTGACCTTCTACCAGGAAGGGCCGTGGATTTGCATTGGCATATACTTGCCCCAGGGTGGGCTAACATGCTAACCTGACTATGGCTTGCAAATCAGCAACAACTTGCTTTGAAGGCAAATTTTTCTGCCTTACCACATTAAAGTGAGATGGAATCAGGAGATGCCTCAGTATATCCTGACTTTGACTTAACATATGTGCTAACACAAATATTGCCAATTATTGACACCTGACAGAAAAAAAACTGTGATTGAGGTGAATCCTTCCTGAACCTTGAAGAAAGACATAGGATTAGACAAATTAGAGTGCCTGGAGTCTGTAGTTGGTCTTATGGCAGGACACTTGTGACTAAGGACACCTTGTTTTATTATTTTTTCCTAGGCCAAAAGTTTTTTTCTATTTTTTCAACTTTTGCTGCACCTATACAAAATATTGCCAACCCCTGTATCTTTTAATTAGAGCCATCTGTCCTTCTCTTAGAACCTTGAGATGGGAATTATTTTACCTTATATTTCTGCGTTTTTCTATAAAGTCAGTTAGGGGAGATGTTGGATTAACTGGATGTCACTTCACTAAGTGTATGACTTGTTATTCATTGGTCGGAAACATCTTTGATTATAGCACCTTGGATTGGTATTTAGACTACTTGTTCTCCAACCAAGGATGTGGTCTGGTTCTTCCTAATAAAAATCCTGGATCTTAGGAAAACACTCTCTTGCATTTCCAACTTTTCCCACTGAGCTATCTGCATTTTCAGAGGGAAAGGTTTGCATGTTGGAATTCCTGAACCCATTTCACCCCCTTTAGTATGTGTGGATTATTTCCTGTGTTGGCGCTTGCTTCCAGGCCTGTATCTCCCCAATGTCTTAATCTTAGAGCTTGAAGCTACTTTTTCAGAAAACTACATCTACATAAAGAAATGCACAATAAGAATTATACCTGCTAATAAAATATATTTAAGGAAATGTATGAAGAAATATACATATCCCCTTTAAGCCTTTTGAAATAGTCTGGTGGGGGGAGTGAAGGATAAAATCCAGAGCACATCTTCAGCCTGTGATGTGGTCTTGTGGGGTCTAAAAAAAAAGGCTCATAGCAGTCATGGGTCAGGAAATGTTCTTGAGCTGAGGGTCTCTCAAAAGCTGAATCTGGTAAGTGAGCAACAGTCCCAAGAGAAGGGAGGTGGAAGAAAAGGAGCGGTGGCAGCTTTTCCCCAGGCCAAGGCAAGGAAGGCTGAAAGGTTGTCTTTTTGCTTTGGGAGCCAGCTGGGAGCGGTTTGGGGGTATATTCCAGTTCCTGAAGAGTTAAGGACTGAGGGTAAAAAGGGTTTAATTAGAGAGAAAAAACAAATCAGGGATGAGAGAGCAAAAGAATAAAAAAAAAGCATTTGTAAAATGGTAAACAGGGATGGGGAAAAGAAGGACAATAGAGAATGGAGGATGGACTATATACAACACAGACAGGCATTATGTACAATACAGGCAGACACTAGACAGACATAGATGTGGCCAATACACACACACATAGACAATGAAGATAGATCCATAAGTTGCTATTAAAAAACTAACCCAGGTGTCATGGGTCAGAGTACTTAAAAAATAAAAAGACAGCAGGTCAGATGGAAAGGTTTTCCAATTCCTATTCCCTGAATTATTAATATGAGGAAAGTAGAGCACAGAAAACTTAAGTGACTTGTCCAATGTCAATTACAAAATGAGAATTAGGAGTCAATCTTTTGCTTGAATTTGTGCTCTTAACATTCACCTCACTGATTTTGAATTACAATAAATTAATAGGTTCTGAGACAATACTAAAGATTGTGCTTGATCCCAGCACTAATTGTGAAGAAAGTGTAGTAATGTAGCCTACATACAAAATAATATGTTAGCACTTAAAAGGTATTATTATTGGTTGTTATATGCATACATATGGTCTTATGTATAATATTTTTGAACAGGGATTAAAATATTATGCAGTAATGAAATAAAGGTCTTAGAACATGGGAATTTCTTTCAATAAAATTATGTTCTTATTTCATATAATTTATTCATATGTAAATTAAAGCAAATTAAATTATGTAAAATGCTTATTACTTATATTTTGCTACTAATCTATAAATGTATCATGTAGTATTCCCCACTAAGAATTTTAGTAATGTATAAAGTTAATTAATGAGTGTTTTTAATTATCTTTTAGTTGGAGATGTTTTTTGAAGTTGTATTTACTATTTATTTATTATTTCTCAAATACATAGGTATACCATTAAAGGCATATAATTAAATGTTGATATTTTGTTTCAAGCCTTATTTTGATGCTGGAGGAAAACAATATATATTAAAAAAAATATCTGTCTTAAAGAATAAAACAAATGAGTCTCTTTTAGTGTTGTGGAAGGTGGAAAGGCAAGTACAGAGTCATTTCAGAACAACAGTGTGATTATTATGAAGAGGGAAGTTCTGAGTAGAAGTACACTTTGTTTTTCTGGGCAGGTTCTTAGAAGGTTTCCAGAGGAAACAACAGCCTGTGTTCAGTCTGGAAGGAGGAGTAGCAAGTGGTTATTGTACAATGGTGGGGAAGACACTGAGGAAGACTGGAGAGGCAAAAGCTTAAATGTCCAGGAAGAGAGAACTCAACTAGATTGAGACTAAATAATTCAGTGTACCACAAGTGAACCATTATTGCTGTTGTGTTCAAAATGATCTATCTTCATAAGGCAGAATTCTGTAAGGTATGGTGAGAGTGTGTGTGTGTTTGTGTGTGTGTGTCAGAGAGAGAGAGAGAGAGAAAGAGAGAGAGAGAGAAAGAGAGAGAGAGAGAGAGAAAGGTGGGGTGGGGCTTTTTCAACTCTTGTTATTTTTTTCTATCCAAGTATCTAGATATGAATTTTCTAAAGATAGAAAAAATGATTATTTTTTGAAATATTCTTTGGATACCCTTTGCATCAAGAGAAGACTGCATGATGAAATAGCATTATACTTTATCTCTCTCTATGCATACATGAGCACTTTTCTCTAGTAACATATAACAGAAGAGAAAATGACTTTGTTTTATTTTTCACCACATGTATATTTATTTTACACTTTACTGGTGTAAATAAAGTGTGGCAAAAAAGTACAAAGAAATAATAAAAGGTTGCAGTATTCTGCATTGTAAATTACACATAGCAAATTGAGTCGTACAAAATGCTTTATTGACTTTTGCCAAACTCTTGCTAGCTTATGCTTGTATAACTTATGTAAGCCAACAAAACAAATATACTTTCTATAATCTAGCAATAAACAACTATAAACATTTTCAAGAGTTACTGTATTTTTTTAGAGAGAAAGCATAAGAGGGGAACCTTCCAGGCAGTGCTCAGAACATTTAGTTGCCTCTCCCCACCATGGTTCTCAGAGGACTAGGTTACCATATAGGACACCAGGATTCGAACCAACCACCTTTGGTCCTGAATCGGCTGCTTGCAAGGCAAACACTGCTGTGCTATCTCTCCGGGCCCTTCCAGACTGAAATGTAATGACACTTGTGATTGTCTGCATGAGATATCTGCCCTCTAGTGCAGCCATGTCTCCCCAGGGCCTTGAACCTCCACTCCTGGGCTTATTTCTGATGATAGAGGTTTGTGCTAGGGAATCCAAGTTAGGCCAGAAATATTATCTTTCTGGAGATCCTTTTGTACCTGCTTCCTAAGGCCTGCAGGGCCTAATTTTAGAGAATATGTAGAAGATTTTTATATCAATTCCTAACTCCTTCTTATCAATATACCAGTGATATGACTAATGTTAAGAAACCATTCTGTTGATAGAGAATGCTGTTTATATTTGTGACCTACTTCTTGTTTTCACGCTGTTTTGTATTTTTTCATCTAGTATAATATAATTTTATCATGAGTTTTCCTGAAAAGATTTGATCTGTTGAGGTTTAATTTAGATTCATATATTGCTGCAGACAATGGAATTATTAATGAGTGCTGCTGAACAGTAGATAGAATTAATACTCCCCTCCCTATCTCCTGTCCTCCAGCTCCCAAAGACATCCATGCCTTAATCCTTGGGCCTGTCAAAATGTTATTTATTTGGTAGAAAGGATGTTGCAGATATGATTAAGGTTAAGAACTTTGAAATGGGAAGATTATCTATGGGCCCAATGTAATCACAAAAATCCCTAGAAACAAAACTTTTCCTGGCTGTGATCAGGGAAATGTTCAAGAGAGAAAGAGAAAGGATGACTCTGCTGTTATCTTTAATGGCAGAGCAAGTGATAGTATGAGCCAAGGGATGTGGGTAACTTCTAAAAGATGGAAAACATAAGAAAGTAAATTCCCTCCTAGGGGTCTCTTTAAGGAGCACAGGCTTGCTGATCATCTTTATTTAATCCCAAGGAGACTCATTTTGGGCTTCTATTCTTTAGAACTGTGATTGCTTTAAGTTCCTAAGTGTGTGGTACTCTTTTATAACAGTTTAGAAATCTGAAAAGGATAATAGAGGGGGTACTGGAAGATGGTAAAGTTCATATCTGCATGAAATCATGTCAGTAATAGTATTGCAAATTACAATGCCTAAAAGGAAAAAAAATGTTCCCTACCATAGAGGCATGCTGGAGTTGGGGTGTAGGTAGGGGAGGTGTCAGGGAAATAGGACATTGGGTGGATACTGTGAAGGGATTAGTGTTGGAACAATATATGCCTAAAATTAAATCGTGAATAACTATGGGACTATTTATAATTGTCATTACTAATCCACTCACCAATTTTTCTAAATACTTTATATTATATATCATGACAATTCATTGCTTGTTTGAACTATATAGCTCTATTGATTGACTAATCCCATTAATTATTATTATTATTTTTAAATTATTATTGCTTGTTTTGCCAATGGAAGTGAACCATTGAATATGATTCTGAAGCCATTATCATGGAGTGTTTTACCTGTATTTTCTTTCATGCATTTTATGGATTGGTATCTAACATCAATATGTTTAATCTTAATTCAAGAAATCAATTTTGAAAATCTGTATTAAGTGCTGAAATGATAGTACAGGTCAGATACTACTGTCCTGAGTTTCTTCACTAACAACTCAGATGGTCCTTCAGCACTGGTAGGTTTGGCCCAAACCTCCTCCACCCCCAAATATCTGCATTAAATAAAAACATTAAAATTGAGTATCTCTTGTCTATGGCCTGCTATAGTGGGTTAGCTTCATTGTGTTGCATATGTCTGTTCAGTCTTTGCAGAGAAATTGTTGTAGTGACTTTCTTATCTCCTTTCTCCTATTATGGGGGAGTGTTTTATAGTCAGTGGTGCTCAGGGGCTATTACTGTCTCTGTTTGAGAATGACTGATTGCAGTCATTCTCAAAATACATGATATTGGGGATCAACCCAAGGCCAGCTATGCAAGACAAGCACCTTACCTCCTGTACTATCTCCATGTACTATCTCCCTTCCTTTTCCTTTTATACTCCTGAATTCTTAGTCATTAATTAACTTTTCATATACTCAGAGGTTTATTTCTGGGTTCTCAATTCTATTTTGTTGATTGTCTATTTTTATTGTAGTACCATACTGTTAGTTTTGGTTTTGGACCATCTCCAGTGGTGCTCAGAGTTTACTCCTGAATCTGTGCTCAAGGATCATTTTTGATGAGCTTGGGGAAGCATATGGCATGCTAGGGATCAAATCTGGATTGGCTTCATGCAAAGCATGCACCCTACTCACTGTACTATTGTTCTGACTCCTCTACTCTTTTTTGATTACTACAGCTTTATAGCATACTTTAAAGTCAGGGACTGTAATGCCTCTTATCTTCTTTTTTTCTTAGAATTTGTGGCTCAATATAAATTTTTGTGGTATATTGACTTCAGTCCATTTATTGCTTTGGGTAGGGTGTCTCTTTCATTAATATTCAATTTCTTGATTCATTAGCATGAAATATTTTTTGATTTTTTTGCATTTTCTATTTCTTTGAAGAGCAACTTAATGTTTTTGATACTTAAATCTTTATTTCCTTTGTTCAGTTTTTGAGGTATTTTATTATTTTGTGTAAAATTGTATATGGGGCTGGTTGTTTAATTTCTTTATTGTTCATTGTTTATAAAATCTGTTTTATTTTTATGCATTAAATTTGTAGCCTATCATCTTACTGTTTTTATTTATTGTTTCAACTTTTATTTTTGGGTCATCCCCAATGATGCACTGGGGTTACTCCTAGCTATGCACTCAGAAATCGCTCCTGGCTTGGGGGACCATGTGGAACGCCAGGGGATCAAACTGTGGTCTGTCCTAGGTTAGTGCATAAGATAGTGCATGCAAGGCAGATGCCTTACCGCTTGCACCACTGCTCTAGCCCCTATTGTTTTTTTTTTTTTGTTTTTTGTTTTTTTTTTTTTTGTTTTTCGGGCCACACCATTTGATGCTCAGGGGTTACTCCTGGCTAAGTGCTCAGAAATTGCCCCTGGCTTGGGGGGACCATATGGGATGCCGGGGGGATCGAACCACGGTCCTGATCCTTGGCTAGCGCTTGCAAGGCAGACACCTTACCTCTAGCGCCACCTCGCCGGCCCCATCCCCCTATTGTTTTAATTAGTGTGTGTATGTTTGTGTTTTTAGGATTTTTTGTGTTTGTTGTCTTAATGGTAGCTGCAAATAGTTAATTTTTCTTCTAACTTGAAGTGATTTTATTATTTTTGCTTAATTAATTTTTAGGAGTTCCAATATTATGTTAAGCAATAGTACTAAGAGTAGATATGCTTGCCTTGAGTTTGATCTTGCAAAATGTTCAATGTTTTATTTAATATGTTGTTAAGCCCAATTGTTTTATATGGTTTCCCATTACTTCTAGTTTCATTTTGTGGGTTTTTTTTTTTAGGGGGGTTGGTTTTTGAGCCACACCCAGTGACACACAGGGGTTACTTTTTGCTATGCACTCAAAAATATCTCCTGGGTTGGGGGACCATATGGAACGCTGTGCGGGGGGGGGGGGCATCGAATCGTGGTCCGTCCTAGGTCAGCATATGCAAGGCAAATGCCCCACCACTTGTGCCACCGCTCTGGCCCCTCATTTTGTGTTTTTAAAATATAAAAAGAGAAAAAAGTTCTTTCAAAAATTTTATCTAGATTTATTGAATTTATCATACCTGATTTTAAAATTTTCCCTTTACTTCTTTTAGTATCATATTAATAGGTAATTGTGTTTTTGGATCAACCTTACTTTGCTAGAATTAACCCACTTGTCCTGATATGAGTCTTTTAATGTATTTTTAAGTTTGGCTTCCTAAAATTTTTATAGAGGATCCTTGCAATTATGATCATCAGAGATACTGTTTGGTAATTTTGTTTCTCTTCCTCCTCCTTCTCTTTCTCTTTCTCCTGCACCTTCCCTATCCCTTCTCTTCTTTCTCCTCTTTCTCTTCCTTCTCCTTCTCTTCCTCTTTTTCTATCTCATCCCTGTTTGGAAGAATTTTCAATCTTCAAGTTTTTGAATGAGCTTAAGAAGGATAGGTTGTAGGAGCAATAGCACAGTGGGTAGGGAGTTTGCCTTGCATGAGGTCTATCTGGATTTGATCACCAGCATCCACCAGAAACTACTTCTGAGCTCAGAGACAGGACTAACACCCGAGTACTGTTTGGTGTGGCCCAAATCTCTCTGCTCTCCCAAAGAATAAGTAATATAGATCGTCTCTGAAGATTGGGTATACCTTACAAGTAAAAGAATCTGGACCTTAAAAGACTTAATTATTGCTTCAATTTACTTTATTGTAATTGGCCTAATTGAGGTTTTTATTTAGTTATGATTCAGACTTTAGAGATCTTATATTTGAGGGACCAGCGAGATAGCACAGCGGTAAGACGTTTGCCTTGCAAGCAGCCAATCCAGGACCAACTGTGAATCGAATCCGGGCATCCCATATAGTCCTTGTGACTGCCAGGAGTGATTTTTGAGCACAGAGATTTTATAGTTGAAGAATTCACACATTTCTCCTAATTTTTGTCATTTTAAAATCCCATTTATTATGGGTTTTGCTTTTTTTTTTTTTTTTTGGTGGGGGGCGGGGGCACTACCGGTGACGCTCAGAGGTTACTTCTGGCTATGCACTCAGAAAACGCTTCTGGCTTGGGGGACCATATGGGATGCCGGGGATCAAACTGAGGTTCATTCAAGGTCAGCCGCATGCAAGGCAAATGCCCTATCACTGTGCTATTGCTTCGACCCTTATTATGGCTTTTTTGTTTTTGTTTTTATTTTGGGGTTTTGGATCACACCTGCAGTGCTGAGGGGTTATTCCTGGCTCTACTCTCAGAAATCGCTCCTGGCAGGCTCGGGGGACCATATGGGATGCAGGGATTTGAAACACCGTCGTCCTTTTGCATGCAAGGCAAACACCCTACCTCCATTTTATTTTGTAAATCTACCTAACGATTTGTTAATCATATTTATTATTTCAAAGAAACTGATCTGAGTTTTATTAATTTGCTGAATTGTATTTTAATCTAATTTATCTTCATTCTAATTTTTATTTCATTTTCTTAGAGGCTTAAGGTGTTTTTTTTTTTTCTTTTTTGTTTTTTTTGAGGCCACACTCAGTGGCCTGATAACACAGGGGTTAGACTTGATCCCAGGGTCACCCCCACACATTCCAAAGTATAGCCCTGGAGGTCCCCAAATAGCCCCTGGCTTGGTGGCCCATATAGGGCACCGGGAGATTGAACCTCGGTCTGTCCTAGATTAGCATGTGCAAGGCAAACACCCTACCTCCTGCGCCACCGTTGCCACCTCTATTGTTCTTTTTTTAGTTTTTTTTTTAGATTAGTAGCCCTTTTCTTGTTTCTTGATGTAAGACTGTATTGCTATGAACTTTCCTCTTAATACTGCTGTTTCTGTCTCACATATATTTATACCTCTTGTCTTCATGCCTATCTGTTTCTATTTATTAAATTTGTCCCTTTGATTTACACATGTTATTAAATAACATGTGTTTTAGTCTATATGATTGTATTTTTCCAGTCTCTTTTTATGATTTGTTTATAGTATCATTCAATTTTGACCAGAAAAGATACTCAACTTTCAATCTTCATGACTTTATGAAACTTACTTTGTGTCCTGGCATGTGATTATGATCTATCTTGGAGAATGTTCCATAGGCACAGGATAGAAATGTGTATTTGAGTTTTGAGTAGTGGAGAGTCCTGTAAATACCTATTAAGCCCAGCTCTTCCCAGCTTCTCATTTAAGGCTTTGCTTCCTTATTGATTTTCTGTCTATTTGATCTCTGCTTACTGTTAGAGAGGGTTGTTAAAGTCTCCTACTCTTGTGTCCTATGAGGTAGATATTTTAATCTCTTAATCATTAGATTATACCCATCTCTATGTCTTATTATTGATTTTGTTGTTGTTGTTGGTGGTGGTGGTGGTGGATCTCCCAAGTAGTGCTTGGGGACCTCCAGGGCTATACTTTGGAATGTGTGGGGGTGACCCTGGGATCAAGTCTAACCCCTGTGTTATCTCTCTGGCCCTTTTGTTATCTTTTATTAGTTTTAAATTTATTGCATCCGCAATAAGTATGGCTATCCCAGCCTTTTTCAGGCTGTCATTCACCTGTATGAACATTTTTTATTTTTCCCCTTTGAGCCTGTGTTTCTTATTGAAGTTCAAAAGGATCCCCTAAAAAAAAAAAAAAGCTTGTTTTCTGAGCTATCAGGCTATCCTGTTTCTTTTGATTGGTGAGATCAGGTAGTTGACTTTCAGAGAAATTACTGATATAAATAAATTAATTGCTATATTTTTCTGTATAGATATTAAGTAGGATTTTTGCAGTTTATTTGTTTTTAATTTTCTTTGTGCTTGCTACTTACCTGTAGTAATCAGTCTCTATTTCCCTCTTTTAGTTTGTTCTAAGTATGTTTATCCTCTGATTATCATGAAACTTTTAACTGGAGTTCTAAGCTTATGTTCATGTTTACATTTAAAGAAATTAAGTATCTATTTTAATATACTTCATTTTTACTTTCTTATTTCCCATCCCTGATCATTTTAAGAGTCAGTATTTTTGATTTAGATTTCTTTGCTTCTTAAAAGAATACTACATTTTAGCATTTTTAATAAAGCAAGTTTAAAAACTGTTAATTTATTGACTTATTTAGTTATTTATCTGGAAAGCTTTGAATTCCTTCTTCATATAAAAGTGATAACTTATCTAAATAGTTTTGATTGAAAGGCTTTCTTCATTCAGCATTTGGGTATATTAAGTCATTCATTACTAGCATGTAAATTTTTATTCGATAAATCTACTGTGAGTCTTAATGGGTTTTCTTTTTTTCTGCCACTTTTATGATTCTATTTTATCTTTGGCTTTTGTCATTTAATAACTGTGTTTTGGTAGTTTCCTGGATTTAGTTTGTCTGGAACTATTTCTTGGTCTTGACCTAGCTTAGTTTGAAGACATTTTTTTCCTGTTATTTGTCAAATCAGAAGTTTTTTTCTTCTTTCTTTTATTTTTTCTTTTATATATTTTTTGGAACTACGGTGAATTGAATGTTGGTCTTTGTGGTGTTATACAAAATATGTATGCGTGTATGAGTATGTATTTGTGTAGTCATTATATTTATTTTCTGGGGTTTTTTTGTGGTTTACCTTTGTTATCATTGAGTCAATAATTCTGTCATTTTATTGTGTTTTTAATTCTTCTGTGTTTTAATATTTCAATATATTATTCTCTAGCTGCGTGAGTTTGTATAGCTTTTCACCCCTCAGACTCTGTCCCTGTCAAATTTCTTTGATTTCTTTATTCTGGTGAGCATATTTGGGATTAATATATTGGATTTATTTTTTTTATTTAAACAACTTTATTTCATACATGATTGTGTTTGGTTTCAGTCGTGTAAAGAACACCACCCATCACCAGTGCAACATTCCCATCACCAATGTCACAAATCTCCCTCCTCCCCACCCAACGCCCGCCTGTACTCTAGACAGACTTTCTATTTCCCTCGTACATTCTCATTATTAGTATAGTTCAAAACGTAGTTATTTCTCTAACTAAACTCATCCCTGTTTGTGGTGAGCTTCATGAGGTGAACTGTAACTTCAAGCTCTTTTCCTTTCATGTCTGAAAGTTGTTATTGCAAGAATGTCTTTCATTTTTCTTAAAACCCATAGATGAGAGAGACCATTCTGTGTCATTCTCTCTCTCTCTCTGACTTATTTCACTCAGCATAATAGATTCCGTGTACATCCATGTATAGGAAAATTTCATGACTTCATCTCTCCTGACACCTGCATAATATTCCATTGTGTATATGTACCACAGTTTCTTTAGCCATTCGTCTTTTGAAGGGCATCTTGGTTGTTTCCAGAGTCTTGCTATGGTAAATAGTGCTGCAATGAATATAGGTGTAAGGAAGGGGTTTTTGTATTGTATTTTTGTGTTCCTAGGGTATATTCCTAGGAGTGGTATAGCTGGATCATATGGGAGCTCAATTTCCAGTTTTTGGAGGAATCTCCATATCGCTTTCCATAAAGGTTGAACTAGACGGCATTCCCACCAGCAGTGGATAAGAGTTCCTTTCTCTCCACATCCCCACCAACACTGTTTATTCTCATTCTTTGTGATGTGTGCTATTCTCTGTGGTGTGAGGTGGTACCTCATAGTTGTTTTGATTTGCATCTCCCTGATGATTAGTGATGTGGAGCATTTTTTCATGTGTCTTTTGGCCATTTATATTTCTTCTTTGTCAAAGTGTCTGTCCATTTCTTCTCCCCATTTTTTGATGGGATTAGATGATTTTTTCTTGTAAATTTCTGTCAGTGCCTTGTATATTTTGGAGATTAGCCCCTTATCTGATGGGTATTGGGTGAATAGTTTCTCCCACTCAGTGGGTAGCTCTTGTATCCTGGGCGCTATTTCCTTTGAGATGCAGAAGCTTCTCAGCTTAATATATTCCCATCTGTTAATCTCTGCTTTTACTTGCTTGGAGAGTGCAGTTTCCTCCTTAAAGATGCCTGTAGTCTCAATGTCCTGGAGTGTTTTGCCTATGTATTGTTCTATATATCTTATGGTTTCGGGTCTGATATCGAGGTCTTTAATCAACTTGGATTTTACCTTCGTACATGATGTTAGCTGGGGGTCTAAGTTCAATTTTTTGCAAGTGGCTAGCCAGTTGTGCCAACACCACTTGTTTAAGAGGCTTTCTTTTGTCCATTTATGATTTCTTGCTCCTTTATCAAACATTAGGTGATTGTATGTCTGGGGAACATTTTCTGAGTATTCAAGCCTATTCCACTGATCTGAGGGCCTGTCCTTATTCCAATACCATGCTGTTTTGATTACTATTGCTTTGTAGTAAAGTTTAAAGTTGGGGATAGTAATTCCTCCCATATTCTTTTTCCCAATGATTGCTTTAGCTATTCTAGGGTGTTTATTGTTCCAAACGAATTTCAAAAAATGCTTGATCCACTTCTTTGAAGAATGTCATGGGTATCTTTAGAGGGATAGCATTAAATCTGTATAATGCCTTGGGGAGTATTGCCATTTTGATGATGTTAATCCTGCCAAACCATGAGCAGGGTATTTGTTTTCATTTTAGTGTGTCCTCTCTTATTTCTTGAAGCAGTTTTATAGTTTTCTTTGTATAGGTCCTTCACATTTTTAGTCACATTGATTCCAAAATATTTGAGTTTGTGTGGCACTATTGTGAATGGGGTTGTTTCCTTAATGTCCATTTCTTCCTTATTACTATTGGTATATAGAAAGGCCATTGGTTTTTGTGTGTTAATTTTGTAGCCTGCCACCTTGCTATAAGAGTCTATTGTTTCTAGAAGCTTTTTCATAGAGACTTTAGAATTTTCTAGGTAGAGTATCATGCCATCTGCAAACAGTAAGAGCTTGACTTCTTCCTTTCCTATCTAGATTCCCTTGATACATTTTTCTTGCCTAATTTATATAGCAAGTACTTTCAGTGCTATGTTGAATAGGAGTGGTGAGTGAGGACAGCCTTGTCTTGTGCCAGAATTTAGAGGAAAGGCTTTCAGTTTTTCTCCATTGAGGACAATATTTGCCTCGGGCTTGTGGTAGATGGCCTTAACTATATTGAGAAAGGTTCCTTCCATTCCCATCTTGCTGAGAGTTTTGATCAAGAATGGGTGTTAAACCTTATCAAATGCTTTCTCTGCGTCTATTGATATGGTCATATGCTTTCTATTTTTTTTTGTTGTTGATGTTATGTATTATGTTGATTGATTTATGGATGTTAAACTAGCCTTGCATTCCTGGGATGAAACCTACTTGATCATAGTGGATGATCTTCTTAATGAGGCATTGAATCCTATTTGCCAGGATTTTGTTGAGGATCATTTCATCTGTATTCATAAGCAATATTGGTCTGTAATTTTCTTTTTTGGTAGCATCTCTGTCTGGTTTAGGTATCAAGGTGATGTTGGCTTTATAAAAGCTATTTGGAAGTGTTCCTGTTTTTTCGATTTCATGAAAGAATCTTGCCAGGATTGGTAGAAGCTCCTATTGAAAGGTTAGAAAGAATTCATTAGTAAATCCTTCTGGGCCTGGACTTTTGTTTTTGGGCAGACATTTGATTACTGTCTTAATTTCCTCAATAGTGATGGGTGTGTTTAGATATCCTACATCCTCTTCATTCAACCGTGGAAGATTATAAGAGTCCAAAAATTAAACCATTTCTACCAGATTTTCATTTTTATTGGCATAGAGTTTCTCAAAGTAGTTTCTGATTACCCTTTGGATCTCTACCTTATTAGTAGCGATCTCTCCTTTTTCATTCCTAATATGAGTTATCAAGTTTCTCTCTCTCTCATCTCTCTCTCTCTCTCTCTCTCTGTTAGTTTTGCCAGTGGTCTATCAATCTTGTTTATTTTTTTCAAAGAACCAGCTTCTACTTTCCTTGATCTTTTGAATTGTTTTTCGGGTTTCCACTTCAGTGATTTCTGCTTTCAGCTTTGTTATTTCCTTCTGTCTCCCTATTTTTGGATCCTTTTGTTGAGTACTTTCTAATTCTATGAGCTGCGTCATTAAGCTATTCAGGTATGCCCCTTCTTCTTTCCTGATGTGTGCTTGCAAAGCTATAAATTTTCCTCTCAGTAAAACTTTTGTTGTGTCCCATAGGTTCTGATAGTTTGTGTCTCCATTGTCATTTGTTTCTAGGAAGGTTTTGATTTCCTCTTTGATTTCATCTCGGACCCACTGGTTATTCAGTATTAGGCTGTTTATCTTCCAGGTATTAAAGTTTTTCTTCTGTGTCCCTTTGTAGTTCACATATAATTTCAGGGCCTTGTGGTCAGCGAAGGTAGCCTGCAAAATTTCTATCCTCTTGATATTATGGAGGTATGTTTTATGTGCTAGCATGTAGTCTATCCTGGAGAATGTCCCATGTACACTGGAGAAGAATGTGTATCCAGGTTTCTGGGGATGGAGTGTCCTATATATATCCACTAGGCCTCTTTCTTCCATTTATCTTTTCAGGTCTAGTAGTATATTGTTGGGTTTCAGTCTGGTTGACCTGTCAAGTGTTGACAATACCTTGAGGTCTCCCTCAATTATTGTGTTGTTATTGATATTATTTTTCAGATTTGTCAACAGTTTTATTAAATATTTTGCTGGCCCCTCATTCGGTGCATATATGTTTAGGAGAGTGATTTCTTCCAGCTGTATGTATCCCTTGATTAATACAAAATATCCATATTTTCCCTTACAACTTTCCTAAGTATAAAGTTTGTATCATCTGTTATTAATATGGCCACTCCAGCTTTTTTTGGGGTGTTGTTTGCTTGGATGATTTTTCTCCAGCCTTTTATTTTGAGTCTGTTTGTTCTGACTATTCAGGAGCATTTCTTGTAGGCAGCAGAAGGTTGGATTGAGTTTTTTGATCCATTTAGCCACTCTGTGTCTCTTAACTGGTGCATTTAGTCCATTGATATTGAGAGAAAGAATTGTCCTGGGAGTTAGTGCCATCTTTATATCGGAGTTTGGTGTGTCTGTTGGTCAGTCTTGTCTTAAAGTAGGCCATTCAGTTTTTCTTTTAAGAATGGTTTTTTTTTGGGGCCCGCGAGTTGGCGCTAGAGGTAAGGTGTCTGCCTTGCAAGTGCTAGCCAAGGAAAGATCGCGACCGCGGTTCGATCCCCCGGCATTCTATATGGTCCTCCAAGCCAGGGGCAATTTCTGAGTGCTTAGCCAGGAGTAACCCCTGAGCATCAAATGGGTGTGACCTGAAAAACCAAAAAAAAAAAAAAAAAAAGAATTGTTTTGAATCTGTAAAGTTTTTGAGCTGTTGTTTGTCTGTGAAACCATGTATTGTTCCTTCAAACCTGAAAGTGAGTTTTGCTGGGTGCAGTATCTAGGCGAAGCTTTTATTTCATTGAGTTTTGTCACTATGTCCCACCACTGCCTTCTGGCCATTAGTGACAGGTCTGCAGTAAATCTCAAGAATGTTCCCTTGAACGTAATTTCTCTTTTTGATCTTGCTGCTTTCAGAATTCTGTCTCTATCTGTGGGATTCATCATTGTGACTAGGATGTGTCTTGGGGTGTTTTTTCTGGGGTCTCCTTTATTTGGTACTCTTTGGCATGCAGGATTTAATCGCATGTATTCATTAGATCTGGTAGTTTCTCTTTAATGATGTTCTTGACCATTGATTCTTCCTGGAGATTTTCTTCCTGGGTCTCTGGGACTCCAATGATTCTTAAGTTGTTTCTGTTGAGCTTATCATAGACTTCTATTTTCATCTGTTCCCATTCTTTGAGTAATTTTTCCATTGTTTGATCATTTGCTTTAAGGCTTCTTTCCAATTTTTTCTGCTGTATGGATTTGTTATTCATCTCATCTTCCAATGTACTAATTCTATCCTCAGCTGCTGTTAACCTGTGGGAAAGCTCAACCATGTTTTTCTTTAATTCATCTACTAAATTTTTCAGACCTGTTATTTGACCTGAAATTTCAGTTTGGAGTTTTCTGATTTCTATCTTCATATTCTTTTGATTCTTATTAGTGTTCTCTTCTATACTTTGTTTGAGTTCTTTGAACATCTTCCATATTGCGACTCTAAACTCCTTATCTGAGAGACTGACTAGTTGGTTGGTCATGTTCCAGTCATCATAGTTGCCATTGTCATTCTCTATGTCTGGTGCTGGCCTGCATTGTTTCCCCATTTTCACACTTGTATTGTGGGTTTTTCTATGTGTTGTGGTTGTATTCATTGGCTAAATGATGTGCACAGCTGGGAAGCGAAGCAGAGCGGCCATGCTTTTCTGGCTCCACCCTTTCTGGGCTTGTAAACTCACCTCCAGGAAAGGCTCCAGGGGAAGGCGAGCCCTCCTCAGATGAGCCACACACAGAATGAAATCAGGCCGAAAATGGAGCACAGCACAGAAGACAGGCAGATAGGGGTGCTGGCATCTGAGTTCCAGCAGACTTCAGAGGCTTCCCCTTTCTGGCATTGTAAACTCACCTCCAGGCAAGGCTCCAGGGGAAGGCGAGCCATCCTCAGATGAGCCACACACAGGATGAAATCAGGCCAAAAATGGAGCACAGCACAGAAGACAGGCAGATAGGGGTGCTGGCATCTGAGTTCCAGCAGACTTCAGTGGCTTCCCCTTTCTGGGATTGTAAACTCACCTCCAGAAAAGGCTCCAGGGGAAGGCGAGCCATCCTCAGATGAGCCACACACAGGATGAAATCAGGCCAAAACTGGAGCACAGCACAGAAGACAGGGAGATAGGGGTGCTTGCATCTGAGTTCCAGAAGAGTTCAGCCTCCAGCACAGTTCTTAGTGTGATTTTTTCTTCTTGTTGTGATGATGTTCTTTTCTTAGAAAGAGTGCACGGCCAAGTAGCGAAGTGGAGCAGCAGTGCTCTGCTGGAGCCTCTTTTCGGCCTACTCCCAAGAGGTTCAAGCGACAGGACAGGAGACAGGCACACACAGGCAGCACTCACAATTTCTCACGGTTGGGCCCCAGTGGGCAGGTGTAGTTTTGTAGATTTTCCCAGCCTGATGTCACAAACAGGGGACCTGACTTCTGCAAAGTACTGCTTATTATAATATTGAACTTATTTTAAAGTAATTTTTATTTTGACCACAGTGGATTACAAATCTTTCTCAATAATATCTTAGGTCCATATTGACATTGAATCAAGAGCATTGCCACCACCAGTGTTGTCCTTCCTCCACTCCTGTTCCCAGCATTACACATTGAACTTTTCATTAGACAATTTAGAAAGTTCTGATGCACACGTGCTCCTTGAAAGACTTGTTTTATCCAACTATGTTTGTGTGAAATCCTGCATTTTTCTTCATTATGCTTGGTATGTTGGGGCTATGGGTGAGTGTCCATATTTGATATAACTATGTTTGGGTGGTAATGAGGCATTCAAGAGCGAAAATTCCAGATGGTGATTATAACTCTGTTTGGATCTGGATGACTATTGGGAATCTGTGGTGACAGTGCCCTGAAGTAGTATGACACTGAGGCATAGCAGGCATGTAGTGTGACACAGGGCTCATAGTAGTTGATATCTAACTGGCTTTTGTACCAAAATTCTGGAGATCTGGACAGTGAAAGTGAGTTGCCATTATGAGTGCCCAATGGCAACTCTCCACTAAGGCAATATAGAGCAGGAATTCAGGCTTATCAGTACCTGAGGGCAGGTATGCTAATCTGGAACAATCTGGGAGGCCATTTGAACTTCAAGATTCTCAGTGCCTCAAGGTATCTGTGTATCAATCTTGAGAGTGCCTGAGTGACAACCAGAGATTAAAGGTTGTCAATGTGTGGCAGCCTCCAGATTGCTGTTCTTTGGTCATACTGTGTATGTGTGACAGTTTCCAAAGGATGCTGGAGCTTTAGTCACAGAACATGGCTATGTAACTGAGCAGAAACATAGTAGACAAGGGGGACCTGGCTATACTAGGAGCATAATGAGTGCCTTCTGACTAGGTACAGCCTGCTTGCTCAGATGTGGACCCGGAGGAGCTGAGTTTGTTTGGCTGGACTTAAACTAGTATCCTTTAGCCAATTTGTGCCAAGCCTTGCCAATATATACCATCCTGTGCCAACATATGACAGTTTATGCCAAACCCAGTATGTAACAACCTGTGTCAGTCTATGCTTTTCCTTGCCAGTCTGTAAACACATATGGCAACACTTGCCAGTCTGTGATATCATATACCAGTCTGCAAGTCCATGCCAATCTTTGCCTATTAGTGCCAACCTGTGCCACTTCACAAAATTTATGCTACTTGGTATAAATTCATGCCAACCTATGCTAATCTATGCCATTTGTACAAACATATGACCTTGGTGCCAATTTGTGATAAACTCATGCTATTCTGTTCAATTCTGTATAGTATGTGCCAATGCCAACTCAATCAAGTCATACCATCCTATCCACCCTGTGAAAGCCATTGCAACTTGTGCTATCTTGTTTCTTTCCACATCAACCCATGCCATTCCATGCCAGACTTTGCCAGTCCATGCCAAGCCATGTGCTATCCCATGATAGCACTTGCTCAGGTCAACTCTTCACAGTCAGATTTACTTTTAGGTTGGGGTTTACTATTAGGCAAATAGACTCAAGTATTTTCCTCTGAATCAGTAAAGAATATGCAGACATGGCTTTCCCAACAAAGTTGTGAGAGGCCATGGAGATGATGCTGTGAGATTACGACTCATGTGTACATACATATTATGGCCTTGCCTTTGTTTCTAGAATAGTTTTTTAGGATTGGAGTGCCAGGTTCAACATTATGCCATTTTACTGGAATATTTTCACTGTATAGCTTATATTGGCCTCTCTTTTCCAAATTGATTACTGTTGTTTGCTTCCCAGGTCAGAATTCCATAACCTAGAGTTCTCTTTCTACTACTACACCATGGGATTATGTGGGGAGTTTTCCCTCTTGGTGACAAGTTGCCAACTTTATTTTGTCTGATTGTTTCTCTGTGTTTTATTTAGTGTGGACCTCAGGCAAGACTGATTCCTTCTTTTCATTGTAGATTTTGTTGAGACATGGAGAATGCCAGGTTCTATTTATTTAGTTATCTGAAATCAACTGAACACGAATGTTTTCAGAATTCACTTTTAGAAGTAAATTATTTGATCTGCACTTTGAAAATACCAACATAATGAATATGCCTCCAGTTTGGTATATTCAAAATGCAGATCAAATAGTTTACTTACAATAATTTATTATTGATTCTTATCACCAGAAACTGAGAGGTAGTCACTACTATTCCTAATTTTTTGGTATTTAAAACTGCTTCCATATGATTTCCTCATCATAGGTCTGCTATACCAGATTTGCTTACTGAAATTTCAGGTGTGTTGAGAGGAAGTAAGTCTATGTGTGACTATCCAAGGGGAACAGATGAGATTGCTGTGTAACTATCTCAAACTCTGTTCACCAATTCTTTTTTATTTTATTTTGATTTGGGGGCCACCTTTGGCCACCCCAAAAGTTCAGAGGTTACTTATGCCTCTGCATTCAGTGATAACCCCAGGTAACGTTTGAGAGACCATAAGCGGTGCCAAAAATTGAAGTGGGGCCAGCAAGGCAGTGACTAAATTTCTTTACTACATCTTTACCCCTTTACTATATCCCTTGTCATTTACACCAATTCTTTCTGCTCTATCCATTATTAAAAATCAGAAAATATAGAAAAGTTCTTACTTGGGAAAAACTTAGCAGTTGACAAAACCTTATAATTCTTGACTATGTGCATGTGTATGTCTCTCGTGTGTGTCACCACACTTGGCTACACACAGGTAATGGCTGTGCTCAAGAAACACTACTGGCAGATTTAGGATACCATATGGGACACTAGTGATCAAACCTAGATTAGTTGTATGTTTAGCAAGTGTCCTACTATCACTAAGGTCCCAAATATAATTATTTTTGAGTCATACCTGGTGGTGCTCAGAAGGTACTCCTGGCTTTGAACCCAGAAATTACTACTCATAAACTCTGGGGACCAATGGGGGCAATCCTGAACCCAACATGAACATGGGTTGACTGTGTGCAATGTAAACACTGCACCTGTTGTGCTATTGCTTTAGTCCCTATTCATAATTCTTAATGGAGAAATCACATACTACCAGTTTGGATAAACTAATAGTTTATATCACTTTTAGCCATTTTAAAATCTAAACAGAACTATTTCTTCCCTTAAGATAATGGGTTTTATTGGAAGAATTTTTCTTCCTATTTATCTTTGTGCATTGACTATTTCTATTTTGGGTAGTTGTTGGAAACTTGGATTTTTTTTTAGCAAGCCTCTTGAATGCTACATAATCTTTAGAGATTATTTTGGGATGCTGCACATTCCAGAATCCCAAGTGCCCCAAACCTAATGTCTTTGGTCTCTGGGAAATCAAGATTAATCAGATATTTGGATGTGGTATGGAATTGATCAAGTACCACAGAGTTGACTTAAGTTCTGGAAAATGTTATTATTATGTGAAATCTGATCCTCTAAGTATCAGAATGAACTTTTTCTTTAAAAAGAATCATGCACAATAGAATTGCAAGTGAACATATTTGGAATATGAGCAAGTGTTGATTCTGAACCTCAGTGTTAGCATCATAAAGAACATATATTGAATTTTTCAGAGGTCATTATTTTGCCTGAAGCTTGTTTTGATTGTTTCAGAATTTTTGATTTTTGCCACTATAATATGCTGAGAATAATGCCGTAGTTTGAGTTTGACATACTAAATTAACATAATTCAAACTACCAAATTAATCTTTTGGGGATAATTGTGTTGTTATCATCACCATTATAATTGTCCATTTTTGAAATAAGAAAATGTAGCTTTCTCATCTATTCTCTGATTAATAAATTAATTTATTTATTCAGCAAGCATTAAAAAATGTTGGAAGAAGTATGGAGGGTTTTCTGGGGAAGAAGATTTTTCAGGAATTACTCCTAGCTCTATGCTCAGCACTTACTCCTGATTCTGCACTCAGGGATCACTCCAAGCATCCTTGAAGATCACATGGGGTGCCTGGAATTGAATCCAGGTTGGCCATGTGAAAGACAAACATCCTGCTCTCTGTACTATTTTTCTGGTCCCAAAGTGTGGAGGTTACCTTCTCTAGGTTTTGGGGCCACACCTGGAGGTTATTCTGTATTCTATGCTCAAGAATTACTCCTGAAAGGCTCGGGGATCATAAGGGATGTTGGGTATTGAACCTGGCCAACTGTGTGCAAGGTAAATAACCTACTTGATGTACTATCATCCCATCTCCAATGTAGAGGTTTTAAAGAAGTAGGAGAGAAGTTTTTTTTGTTGTGTGTTTTTGTAGAAAATAATTCCACTGGGGGAGAAAGTCGTGTTATAACAAAAGTCAAATGGACAAATGGAAGGGTATTGAACAAGGTCACTTCTAGGAAACTTTACTGATGTGAATTTTGACTACTCTGAGACAGTATTTGGACACTAAGGCTATGTGGCATTCAGTTTTTTATAAAGAAAAAACCTTTAATTAGATCTTAAAGAGTGGATTTATGTGTGTGAAAACTATGACTAACAGTATTGCAAATCGCAAAATCTCAATTTAAAAAAGAGTGATAAGTGTTGAAACCAGAAAGTATATATTTTTCTAGATTTCAAAATTTATTTTAAAGCTAGAGCAATTAAAACAGCATGGTTCTGGTATGAATACACAAATAAACAGAACAGAATGGAGAGCACATAAATAAGCCATGCCTATATGAGGAACTAATCTTTATCAAGAATATGAAATGGGGGGCTGGTGAGGTGGCGCTAGAGGTGAGGTGGCGCTAGAGCTAAGGTGTCTGCCTTGCAAGCGCTAGCCAAGGAAGGACCACGGTTTGATCCCCGGCGTCCCATATGGTCCCCCCAAGCCAGGGGCAATTTTTGAGTGCTTAGCCAGGAGTAACCTCTGAGCATCAAATGGGTGTGGCCCGAAAAACAAACAAACAAACAAACAAGAATATGAAATGGGAAAAGACAGTCTCTTTGACAAATGATATTGAAGAATCTGAATACCAAAGAATAAAATATATATTTTTTAGTGCTGGAGAAAAACCTAGGACTCCACAGGTCTGAAAAATGCACTCTGTTACTGAGTTATGTGTCTGGTTTCAAAAAAGAGAATCCTTATCTTACCTAACATGTGAAATCAACTTAAATGGAAATAAATATTTAAATATGTGACCTGAAACTATAAAACCCTTATGAGAAAAATTAGGGTGAAAGCTTTATGACATTGGTCTTGGTAAGGAATTTATGAATATGTCATCAAAAATATAGACAACATGAGGAAAATTAGAAAAGGCAGATTTCATCAAACATCTTTTATTCTCTCTTTACTTTGAGTGATTAAAAATCTATCCTATGCATTCATATTTATCACTGTTTCTTTTTACAACTTGAATAAAAATACTAAATATGCCCCAAAGAAATATATATTTATATATCTGATGTATATAGATATATTTGATGAGTTTGGCAGAAGAAAAAATAACTTTGTCACTCTATAGATCTCAATCAAAATATTAAAAGACAACCTATAAAATGAAAGAAATATTTGTAAACAATGGGGGCTAATTTTATAATACATAAAAGACTTTGATGTGTAACCCAAATAGAAAAAATACAAATAATCCAATTTAAAAATTCTGAAAATGACTTTAATAGTTCTTGAAAGGATAATGAAAACATAGAAATGACCTAGAAGTATTTATATGCACACATTACTATAATCAGAAAATTTATATCAAAAGTATAGTGAGTTTCTTTATCATCTAGGGTGGCTGATATCAAAATAGCATGATAAAATAAGTGCTGCTTATTTCACATATATGGAGAGAGTGGAGCCTTCATGTACTATTGGTGGAGTTTACAATGGTATATTTAGGATCAAAGACAGTATAGCAGGTAAAATACTAGCCTTGCATGCAGCTAATTTATGTCCAACCCCTGGCACTAGTACAGTATACACTAAAGAAACTGAAGCAGAGAAATTATAGTTATTAGCTGATAGAATTATTTACGGCCAGAACCTGGGTGTCCTCTAACACTGATGATGTTGCTCATCTTTGAGACAGAGGCTCACATAGCTTGTTCATGCTTCAAGTATTATTCATATGTTTTGACAGGGATGGAATGATGATGCTCTTGAGAGTTTTAGTTAAGTTGCTTTCTTTCATGGCTTCTGCTTTCTGATGCTGGTATCAATGATGAAAATGTTTTCTGAAAACAGATATTGGAAAAAAAATGTCTTTGCATATTCTGGACTCTGTAACTTGAAGAATTGAAAAATCTTCAAAGAGCAGTTTCCTAAACTATAGTAATACTTCAACTCTACATCTTCTCAAAAAAGTCTCAAGCCTCTGTGATATTTGAGGTGATTATGAGGATATGTTTTATTACCATGGTTCTTGACCCAAAATATTAACAATTGCTTCAGAAAAACTGCTACTTCATTCTTTAATCCTCAGTAAAATGTGTGGCCTCTTCAAATGCTCTGAGGTCACAGCTTCAAATTAGAGTGGACACAGGGATGGATATTTCTTTGAACTTTTGTCTTGTGGACTTAACCCACGTAAGGATCTACTCTTATGAGTGAAAGTATGTTTTGATTAAAATTCTTTTAACAAATTATAGGGAAATTTCAAGTTTACTCAGAGCCTGAAACATTTGCTTGAATCAGTAGTGCAAACTACCATCAGTTAATTTACATTTTTGAATAGACATGCCTGTAAATGATTACTTCTTTATTTTTATTAATGTTTGAAGATTGTATAATGGTGATGGTGGTATATTATTTTTATGAAAAATATTAACAATTAAAACCCTGAAGCTTGTTAAAAGCATAAAAGTTAAATTTATATTATATGTTGGCTTTGAGTAAGACTCAGTGTTAGTTATATAGGAAACATAGTCTTGACATAATTTAATCTTTAGGAACTTTTTGACCTTCAGGTAAATGGTGCATGTTTACTAAGTCATCTGATATACCAATGGTTGGTGGAAAAATGTAAAATTGTAATTTCTCTGAATGGGTAATTCTGGCTGTGAATTAGAGAACTCTGGGAAGGCAGTGTGGTGGAAAATGAGTTGGGTATTAACATTTAGTTAACATTTAGGCATAAGGTGCTAAGTTTGGGGTTCAAGGTTGAATGAATAGGAGTTGAGAGGAATGTGGGAGGGGGTCTTTTATCTGTTTTGTCAGCCTAGTATCAATTTTACATAAAGCTATGAGAATCTCCAAGTAAAATTAGTTATCATCTTTTAAATAAAGTGAAGAATATGAGGATGGTAACCCAGTCCTTTTACTTGTTCAAATCATGACCTTCATTTTCAGAAGTTCCAGGGGGTTCTTCTGGCACTGTATATAAACATAAAATGCTCCCTGGATTTGTGTCAAATATTTTTTATGTCTCTCAAATTTCTTTTCCTATATAAGCTTTGATGAGTTCCCTGAGACTGGTGATAAAGTGCAAACCTAGCGGGTGAAAGCAGATATGTCATAAATTAGTGAGCAGTTGCTCAGAGAGTTTTCTCTGGAACTATCTGGAGTCTGAGACTGGTAGTCTGCAGTATCTCCCAGAAATAGATTTTAGAGTTTAATACCCTTGAGGAGCCCCTTTTTTCCCCTGCCCTGACCTTGGGAATTTTGGGAAAAAAAATCTTTCAAAGTGACTAAACTGTAAATGAAGCTTTAGTATCTATTTCTCACTTCTGTTAGCTATTCAAAAATAATGGTGCATCATTTGGTGGCATAAAACATATGCTCCTCTTTTATGCATTTTTTTATTTATGCCCTCCAAGACTTTATTCGAAAAGGTACTTGCTATATACTTCGTGCCCCAGTATTTCTAATCAGAATATTGTGCAATCTTTGCATATTGCATTTACTTTTGTGGCAAGACATTAATGGCTACAGCAGTTGCTAAACACTGGCTTACATACAAGATGAGAAATGTGTTTCATCAGTATTTTTCCACAAATTGAACCATGCATGTGAACCCATGAGTTTTAATAAATGTGACATAACTTAACAGAGCATGGAAGACAGAAGAACAAAAAACGTTGGTCCCTAAATCAACTTAAT